>NC_090753.1:57012114-57022114 GCF_036898095.1 Palaemon carinicauda
TTATTATTATTATTGTTGTTATTATTACCTCAGTGGCGTTAATCTTGTAATTAACTTTTTCTATTGTTCTTATTATCTTCTTCTCTTCATTTGAACAATCCGTCAGTAACTGGGAAAGGGACATATCAATAGGAAGGTGATGAAGACCATATCATTCACAATTTGTCTTTAATATATCACAACACATTGTAAAAGTACAGATAATATGTACAAAGTATAAAACACTATCACAATGTTAGTGCACACAAAGTAATTGTCACTTTTATACAAAATTTATAAATTACGTGGTGTTAAGTTTAACACATCCTTCGACTCAACCGGTTTCGAGCAGTGAGAAGGTTTTCTGCTCATTATCAAGAGTGAACTGAAATGCAGGTGTTGTTTTGATGGCTTATATACGGAGTCCTGCTACGAGATTCCATCTTCACTGGTTAAGAACCGCCCTAGGGCGGATACTGTTAATCCTATTGGGTGGTGGCCTCTGCCTCGCCAGGATGTTTGGTGGGATTACTGGCTCTGGTTCGGTCAGGAGATAATCCCTGTTTTGACCTTCAGCTATATCAGTCCTGTCATAGTTGTTATTGCCTGGACTATTGTTGATAGTGGACCTTATACATGTTGGCAATAAGGTCCCTTCTTGCGTGGTGTTGAGGTTAGGTCTTTGTTGTTGAATAAAAAGAGCTTCCATTATCAGGAGACGTCTACTGTCAGGGGCATGGCCGATGATTGTTACATTTTTCACTATATGCTCCCTTGTTGTCTTGAAATTATGTTTTTGGAGGCAATGCATTTTTATTGCACCCTGTTGCACGTGGCAAGATAATCTCTTAGAAAGACGCATCGTCGTCATCCCGATGTAGGTGCCAGGACATTCCTGGACGGGGCATTTATATCGGTACACTACGTTCGTCTTTTTCAAGTCATCTTGCATGGCAGGGGCAGGGTTGTTTTTCATTATCAAGTCTCGTGTTTTTGCTGATTGGTAATAAATTATGAGGTTGATTTCAGTATCCTCTGCCGTGGCACCCACGAGGAACTTGACAGAGTTACTAAAATTCTGGTGAATAATGGCTTCACGAATAAGGACATTAATCGGCAAATTAAAAAAGAAATCGAGAAATGGTACCAGAATGAAGGCCCTAATGATACCAACACGCCAGCAAAAATAAATCTTTACTATAAAGGCATTATGAGCGTAAACTACAACGAAGAAAAGATTATGAAAAATATAATAAAAAACAACGTTTTTGCCACGGCAGAGGATACTGAAATCAACCTCATAATTTATTACCAATAAGCAAAAACACGAGACTTGATAATGAAAAACAACCCTGCCCCTGCCATGCAAGATGACTTGAAAAAGACGAACGTAGTGTACCGATATAAATGCCCCGTCCAGGAATGTCCTGGCACCTACATCGGGATGACGACGATGCGTCTTTCTAAGAGATTATCTTGCCACGTGCAACAGGGTGCAATAAAAATGCATTGCCTCCAAAAACATAATTTCAAGACAACAAGGGAGCATATAGTGAAAAATGTAACAATCATCGGCCATGCCCCTGACAGTAGACGTCTCCGGATAATGGAAGCCCTTTTATTCAACAACAAAGACCTAACCTCAACACCACGCAAGAAAGGACCTTATTGCCAACATGTATAAGGTCCACTATCAACAATAGTCCAGGCAATAACAACTATGACAGGACTGATATAGCTGAAGGTCAAAACAGGGATTATCTCCTGACCGAACCAGAGCCAGTAATCCCACCAAACATCCTGGCGAGGCAGAGGCCACCACCCAATAGGATTAACAGTCTCCGCCCTAGGGCGGTTCTTAACCAGTGAAGATGGAATCTCGTAGCAGGACTCCGTATATAAGCCATCAAAACAACACCTGCATTTCAGTTCACTCTTGATAATGAGCAGAAAACCTTCTCACTGCTCGAAACCGGTTGAGTCGAAGGATGTGTTAGACTTAACACCACGTAATTTATAAATTTTGTATAAAAGTGACAATTACTTTGTGTGCACTAACATTGTGATAGTGTTTTATACTTTGTACATATTATCTGTACTTTTACAATGTGTTGTGATATATTAAAGACAAATTGTGAATGATATGGTCTTCATCACCTTCCTATTGATATGTCCCTTTCCCAGTTACTGACGGATTGTTCAAATGAAGAGAAGAAGATAATAAGAACCATAGAAAAAGTTAATTACAAGATTAACGCCACTGAGGCAGCAATCACTTTTAATAAAACCTGCTTAAAAGAGGGTCTACTCCCAAAATATTGTTATTATTATTATTATTATTATTATTATTATTATTATTATTATTATTATTATTATTATTACAAGCTAGGCTGTAGCCCTAGTTGGAAAAGCAAGATGCTATAAGCTCAAATGTTCCAACAGAGAAAAATAGCCCAGTGAGGAAATTAAGCAAGGAATTCAATAAACTGTCAAGAGAAGAATAAACAATCAAAATAAAATATTTCAAGAATAGTAACGATATTAAATGAGACCCTTCACAAATAAACTATATAAACTTAATAAAAAAACAAGAGAAAGAGAAAAATGATAGAACAGCATGCCCGACTGTACCCCCAAGCAAGAGAACTCTAATCCTAATTACCCAAGACCAGAGAACAATGGTTTCATTTTGTAGTGTCGTTTAGAGTATCTGCAAAGATCTACGAACGATACAAATTGGAATAATTATTGTAAATGTCAAAGTCTTAATCAGACCTCGATTAAGAGAAGAAATGATAATCAAAGTATATGAAAAGAATGTATAAGTATTGGGAAAGAGGTACGGACAGTAAGACAAACAAATAAATGAACAGAAGTTGGAGGGAAAATTCTCAACGAAAAAAAAAAATAATAATAATAATTTTTCCATTTTCTCTTTCCCAGCGAGTACGTTTGAAAATCTATCATAAAAGATACTAAATATATCATCTGAATTGTCAATTCTACATTGAAATATAGAGAGGGAACCGAAGTCGAAGAGAATAATTTAAAGTTGATGTTAAACAAGAGAAATAGAAGGAATAATTGGATATAATCTTTTAACGAATGTTGACCGATGTCTGTCAATCACTCGATGACAGATGATGTTGAGTTCGATAATGGTGATTGACGTGTGGCCTCTCATGACAGCCGACTCTTCGTACCTTGCTAGACTGAGCGTTCGGTGTCATGTACAGCTGGACACAGGAATTTCTGGCACACCTCCTCTGAGGTATTGCACCTTGTCGCACCCTTACTGCGCTTCGAGTTACGTATTTAGTCCCGCTTACCATTTCCATTACTCGACGAGTAGTAGGGGTTACACCCATACTTCACGGTGAGTGACTAAAGAGATAGTTTAAGGGAGAGATGGTAAAGGTGGTGGGTGCGGCTAAACCCAGGAACTCGCCGCTCAGTAAGGGTGCGACACGGTGCACTTTCTCAGAGTTAGGTGTACCAGGAATTCTTGTGTCCAACAGTACGTATTCGTATATACATAAATAATTGATCTTATGAAATTCTATTGCAATTATTTTTGTATTTGAAAAAACTTTCTATATAATTATTGTCATCATGAATTCTTGAATAAAATATACCAGTGACTAAATGTGTAGAGTTAATTTTTATATTTGTAAAGCCAGTGATTAAAAACTATTAATGAGATTTGCCTATCAAGCTTCTTTTTAATTATACAATTATTGGCTTTCATTATCAATAATGGAAGTTTTCATTACGTAATTAAATCGTTTTTCCGATGATACCAGATTATTTAGATGGGAACACACTATTTAAAATTTCATCATCATCATCATCATCATCATCACCATCATCATCTCCTCGATTGGATTTCGCCAATCGTCTCTATCTTGAGCTTTTAAATCAATACTTCTCCTTTCATCATCTCCTACTTCACGCTTCATAGTCTTTAGCCATGTAGGCCTGGGTCTTCTAACTCTTCTAGTGCCTTGTGGTGCTTAGTTACACGTTTGGTGAACTATTCTCTCTTGGGGAGTGCGAAGAGCGTGCCCAAACCATCTCCATCTACCTCTCACCATGATCTCATCCACATATGGCACTCGAGTAATCTCATTTAAATTTTATTTAAAATTTAAATGGTTTTATTTTTGGTTACAATATTTTCACGCCAAATAAGATTCCTGTGAAATTCTATCCCATATATAAATATATAAGAGATAGTTTTGATATATCATTTTCCGGTCAAGTTATTTTTTTCTCCATGAAATAGACATCAAAGATTTGTTCATTTATATATTTTTAAAAAAATCCGTTTGTTCATAACAAATGAACAATGGGAAAAAGGTTACTTCATAAATCCTATAAATATTCTATCGCTTGAAAACCCTTTTTTCATGAAGAATATATTTCCATAAAAGGCCACATATTTAATCCTTAGAATATATATGTACATTTTACTGACAAAAATACATTCTTCATAACTCGTAACAGAAAAATATATAATATTCTATGTTTCATAAATATTTTGTCACTAAAAAACTGTTGTTTCATAGAAAATAAAATGTCTATGAAAAGCATATATCCCATATTTTTAAACGAAACAGTTTTTATTTCTAATTATGTATTCATAACAGGTAAAATTTACATAAATAAAAAAATCTTGTAAAAGACATATCTCAAATAATGAAAAATGCTCGTAAGAATACATTCTTAACAAGAATAATTCTTAAAGAAAAACTTTAGATTGCCAACCCCGGCCATAAAAAAAAATAAAAACCATATCTCATACTGAAAAAACTTCAAGTAGAAATATATTCATAAGTAGAGGGGCACTCAGTAGAGTGCAGACCTCCGCCTCGTGAGTTTATTTCTGGACCTTTTGCTCGACCTTGACCTTGACCTTTGACCTTATCATGTGTTATTTGTGTGAATTTTCATACACTCAAATATGAACCAAGTTTGAAGTCTCTGTGACAACGATGTCCAAACTTATGGCTGATGACGGGAATTAGAATTTTTATTGACCGTGACTTTGCCCTATGACCTTGACCTTTCAAAATAAAATAATTTCCAGCTATTTACATGACAGTTAATCCCTGCAAGTTTCATTACTCTACGATTAGAATTGTGGCCGGGAAGCTGTTCACAAACAAACACATACACAAACACACAAACAGGGGGTAAAACATAACCTCCTTCCAACTTTGTTGGCGGAGGTAACATTAAAACTTACCATAAAGAAAATGAACATTAAATCAAGAAAAAAATCGTGCAATTCTTAACCCCGGTGAGCTGCCACACCTCATAACTCAAAAAAAGAAAAAAATCCATAAATAATAAAAAAAAAAAATTGAAACTATACAAAATGCAATGGCTAACCCTGGTAATGAATTAAAAAAAAATTCTAAAAAGCATATATATCATATTTCGAAAAATGCTCTTAGAAATACATTCATAACAATAAAAAGATCCATATATAAAAAAAAAAACTTGAAATTAAGAATGAAAAAAAGGTTTCTATTCCCAACCCGGGTCGCCTTCCACATCTCATAAATCATTCCCCCAAGCATCTTCCACCTCACTGAATAAACTCCTTTCCTGGCAACTCACAAGCCACGTTGAGCGTGATGATGTCTTCGAGAGTCTCCAGAGGCAGGAGGGGATTCTCAGCTCGACACAGCAATTATCTCATGTGGTGGTGCCTTCCAGGTCGCAAATGCAACACGCTCACCGTCTCCGTTCCATGGGTTGTTACCTGGCGGTGGAAATAGCAGAGAAATGTTCCATATAAGTTATTTAAGCGTCTACCGTTGGAGAAACATTATTTTTTCCTCGAGTGAAAGAAAGATTCAACTCAGATTTGGCAACGACGGACAAAACATATGCAACAGTGTACAATTTTAAAACTGAAACTTAAGTTTTAATAAATAAATCAATAATAGATGAAATAAGATATATTCAAATAATCTTTTAACGAAAAAACACTATATTTTAAGAATTGAAATTACTTCAATAGGCTACTTGACCTTAGTATGATTACCATAACATAGAATTGGCACCGTGTGAGCTCTGGATCGGCCACATCAAAGCGATATTTGAAAGTTTGACAGAATATAATTTTATAAACGTTAACTGTCAGATTACATCTCTCTGTCGTTTTACTACTTTTTTATGTTTGTCTTTCATTCTACTTGTGTCTGTCCACGAGTGGAAATAAATATTAGATTGTTTATTATAAGTCAGTCGTTTTTAAAGTTGAAAATTATTTTCTACTTGAAAGATTTATACTTAAATTATGAAATTATGAAATCATTATTGTCACCCACATCATCATTATCATCGTCATCATCATCATCATCATCATCTCTCTCTCTCTCTCTCTCTCTCTCTCTCTCTCTCTCTCTCTCTCTCTCTCATGTCCATACTGTATACACATTGAATTATGATGAAATAAACAAAGAAATTAAATGTAATATAATTATACAGCCTCTCTCTCTCTCTCTCTCTCTCTCTCTCTCTCTCTCTCTCTCTCTCTCTCTCTCTCTCTCTCTCTCTCTCTCTCTCTATATATATATATATATATATATATATATATATGTATCTACAGTATATATATATATATATATATATATATATATATATATATATATATATATATATATATATATATATATATATATATATATATATGTGTGTGTTTGTGTGTGTGTGTATTTATGCATATATGCATGCATGTACGTATGTATGTATGTATGTATGTATGTATGCATGAATGTAGTGTGTTAGCATGAATAGGTGAGGGTGATACCTAGAAGAATGAAAGGAGGTACAAATGGAGTAATCAAGATTCTTGATTGGGTCTTAGAGAGAGAGAGAGAGAGAGAGAGAGAGAGAGAGAGAGAGAGAGAGAGAGAGAGAGAGAGAGAGAGAGACTCATATCTTCAAAACACGTCAGTTTAACAAGCGTAGCTTTGTTCTTCTTCCCGTCTCTAAAAAAATTCGCATACACTTCCAAGTCCCCTGGGGCTAAACCTTTTTCACTCGCAGTCGCTCAACTCCCTCCCCCCACAAACAAAGCCATAAGCTGCCGGACGCTGTTCAAGCTGCCCCCCCCCCCCCCCCTCCCAACATGTCCTTTCCAAGCATTAAATGTTTCGTTGTCCTCGATTCGTGCGCCAAAAGAAATCCCTCTAATCGGGACTTTCCATTGTTCTATTATGGCTAAAGTCCCCTTTGGTACAGCAAATGGATAAGTGGCCTCTCGGCATGGATTATTTGATTGATGAGACGATAGGATGGGTGGCTGCAGGGGAAACTTTTGTGATGGTAAAGATAGTAAAAACGGGAGGTTTTTTGAGACGTGTTGTAGAGAGAGACAAAAGGAGGGTATTTGTATTGAAGGGGGAGACGAGTTGTGGAAGAAAAGGAAGTAATGCTCGAGAGAAAATGTATCTCATTTTGAAGTTCGCTTGAACAACGCAAAGATAATCCCTGATGTTTCTTAAGAGTTTAAAGGTCGCTCATGAATGGCAGAGGGAAGTGGTAAGGCAGTGCACAGAAACTGACAGTATATACACATGTACCCTCTCTAGCAACTTAGGACCAGGGATTGCCAGACAATGGCTGCTGATGACTAAGCAGGCAGAACTATAGGCTCACCCAAACCCCCACTTCCATACCTATCTCACAAGGATGGCGAGGTTACAGAAATTAGAAACTATCGAGCAAAACCTCATAATGGCTATGGCTCTCCCATTTCTTCTTTAGTGCCTTAGTATCTTCTATGAATTTCAAACATTCCTTAGAGCTCCCAACTTTCCTCGAAGTTTCGAAGTCATTCATGGCAGCGTCGAAAAGGCCAAGTTTGAGAAGGTGCTTCCCTCGAAGCATGTAGGCTCGGAATCCTTGAAGACCTTTATCGACGGCTTGACAACAGTCCAATACGATATCCATGTCCTGAGGGTTTCCGGAGGCTGCGTTCGCCTCAGCCCGAAGGATGTGCAGAAGAGCGGTTTGTTCTTTGTTGTCCGAATCTATTGCCAAGGCATCTGTAAAAATGGCCATGGCCTCATCGAACCTTTCATTTTTATGAGCCAATAACCCATCCTTTAATAACTTTCCCCGCTGATCTTCCTTCTTATTTTCCGTTTCCTTCTTACACTCGTTCTTAATTTCTTCATTCTTCTGCTGTTCGTTCCCCTTAAAGTCTCTCTTGACGGACTCCTTTTCCTTTTCTTGATCAGAAGTCTTCTCAGCCTTCATGTTTTCTTTCACCTGTTTCTCGGCCTTCATGTTTTCTTTCGCCTGTTTCTCGTCCTTTATGTTTTCTTTCGCCTGTTTCTCGGCCTTTATGTTTTCTTTCGCCTGTTTCTCGGCCTTCATGTTTTCTTTCTCCTGTTTCTCGGCCTTCATGTTTTCTTTCGCCTTTTTCTCGGCCTTCAGTTTGTTTACTTCGTTCCTCAATTGTTCCTTTTGTGCTTGAGTTGCCTCATTTTCAGTTTTAAGAATCTCAAGTAACCTTTCCTGTTTCTTTATCTCAAGATCTTTCTTGGCGCATTCTTTTAAGAGATTTTGGTAATCCGACGCCATCTTTGCATTCAGCTTTTCTTGCTCCTCTTTCTCTGCATTCAATTCATCTACCTTATTTTTCCATATAATTATATGATCCTTTTGGAATTTCTTCGGTCCCTTATGCCCATTTTTAAGAATTTCAAGTAACCTTTCCTGTCGTTTCAACTGATCATCTTTTTTGGCGCACTCTTTCTTCATATCTTCATATTCTGACTCCAATTTTTCTTTTTCTACCTTTAGTTCTTCTTCTTCTGCATTTCTCAATTTATTTACTGGATCCTTTCGCAAATCTTTCAGTCCATTATTTTCTGCCTCAAGATTTTTCAGTAACTTCTTCAGTTCTTTCATTTGAAGATCTTTGTCATTGTACGCCTTTTCGAGATTTTGATAATCAGACGACATTTTAGCTTTCAGCCTTTCTTGCTCGTCTTTTTCTCTCTTCAATTCAACCACTCCATTTACCAATTGTTTTAGTTGTTCAGTTTTCTGATTCTGAACTTTCTTCAGGGCTTCATTTTCAATTTTTAGAATTTCAAGTAACTTTTCTTTTTCGGTGCACTCATTTTGCAATTCACTTTTTTTTCACTTTGTACTTTATTGATTATTTCCTTTTCAGTTTTTAGATTTTTCAGCAACTTTTCCTGTTCCTTCATCTTGAGGTCTTTTTGGACGCAATCATTTTCTAGGTGTTTTATTTTTTCATTCATTATCTTAATATCTTCCTTTTCTTTTCTAATACTTTCTTGTTCCTTCATCTTGCGGTCTTTTTGGACGCAATCATTTTCTAGTTGTTTTATTTTTTTCATTCAATGTCTTCTTAATATCTTCCTCTTCTTTTCTAATAGTTTCCAGTTCCTTCTCCTGTTCCTTCATCTTGAGGTCTTTTTGGAAGCACTCATTTTCTAGTTGTTTTATTTTTTCATTCATTATCTTCTTAATATCTTCCTTTTCTTTTGTAATAGTTTCTTATTCCTTCTCTTGTTCCTTCATCTTGAGATCTTTTTCGGCTCCGTCAATTTTCAGCTTTTGAATCTCAGTCTCTTTCTGAGCTATCAGTTTTTCTCGCGACACTTCCTCTGTCTTCAGTTCTGGAACGCCTTCGCCTTCTTTAGTCATCCTTCTCGTAGCCAACATAATTCCACCGAATATGGCGCCAGCAGCAGCCAAAGCGAGGTATTTCTTCCACTCCTCCAACGTTGAATTCGCGGAGCAGTTTGCCAACGAACCATCTTGTTCTCAACTGGTCGTTGAATCTCAAAGCTTCTGCTTCCATTTGCCGTAAAGCAAGTTCACACCCACATAGTTCCTCACAGGCTTTCCAAAAGCCCCCGATCCAAGGACAGCGCTGCAGCCACCTACCGAAGAAGCCTTCCTGTGAGGCGACTGCCCGACAGTCTTCAAAACGCGGCGCCTCTGGTAGAAGCCACGAAAACCA
>NC_090753.1:57027114-57029614 GCF_036898095.1 Palaemon carinicauda
CGAACATCCAGGTGAAGTTGACATCTGTTGGGTACGCGTGCACCAAACAGGTGAGCGAGACCGTCTGGCCAATTTGAGCTCCAATGGTGCTCTCGTTCAGGGCACAGATGGGGACGTCTGTCATGGGATAAAATACATAAAGATTAAGAATGAAATATAAAGTATAATGATGTTTATTTTCTCTTAAGTCTCCTGTGAAGTTATTGGACATCAACAATTTGTTTGATGAATGGATATCAGAAAAGTGACAGAGTGAGATACAGCAAAGAAAAAATAGGTTATTAAGAGGTTAACGCTAATGACATTGACAACGTCTTATATATATATATATATATATATATATATATATATATATATATATATATATATATATATATATATATATATATATACTGCATATATATATATATATATATATATATATATATATATATATATATATATATATATATATATATGATCAGCGTCTAAAGTCCCCTCTCCACCCAAGCTAGGACCAGGGAGGGCAAGGCAATAACTGTGAGTCACTCAGCAGATAGACTTATAGGCTCCCCCAAAGTCCCTATTCCTAGCTCACGTGAATGGTGAGGTTGAGGACACTGCTAGAGACTAATGAGCTTGAGAGGAACTCTAATCCCAGTCCGGCAGATCACCAGACAGGGACGTTTCAAATAGACCAAAATTTAGAAAGGGGGGTCGAACTTTTTTTCGTGAAGAAAACTGTTAAATGACATTTGAAAAAAGTTCATTCAGGGAGAATTTCAGATTAAAATTACTTTTTTTTTTTCAACAGTGTACTTGGCTCTCTTTGATTATCTCACCATATCTCCATTAACCCCCCCCCCCCTCGCCCTCCCGGGAGAAAATACGCATCCTGTCTCTATGCAAGACCAAGATTCATGTATATATTAATCCTAATCTGGACGATGGGGAAATTCCCTGAAGAAAGATATGAAGGACTTTTAGGACACGTAATCAATGCTTCTTTACGTTTCTTCTGACGAATATCTACAAATAAATCCTTAAGGCTAAAAGGATTGTGGTGGCCAATGTGGTAACGTCCCTGACTGGTGAACACCAGACTGGGGTTCGAGTCCCGCTGAAACTCGTTAGTTCCTTTGGTCGCTGCAGCTTCACTATCCTTGTGAACTTAGGATGGGGAGTTTGGGGGAGACTATAGGTCTATCTGCTAAGTCATCAGCAGCCATTGCCTGGCCCTCTTTGCTCCTAGCCTGGGTGGATAGGGGGGGGCGGGGGGTGGTCCTTGGTCGCTGATCATATTATGGGCATTATCCTGCTTGATAGGGAAATGTCACTGTTCCATTTTTTGCCATTCATGAGCGGCCTTTAAACCTTAAACCTCCTACCGAAAAGGATTAATGTTTAATGAATACCTGGAAAATAATTAGCAAATACTTACTAAGCAGCCGAGTTATTTTCGTCCTAGAAGAAGAAGAAGAAGAAGAAGAAGAAGAAGAAGAAGAAGAAGAAGAAGAAGAAGAAGAAGAAGAAGAAGAAGAAGAAGAAGAAGAAGAAGAAGAAGAAGAAAATCAAAAGGAAAAGAAAAGCAAAATGAAAGAGAAGAAGAAGAACAAACAATAATTAGGAAATGAGGTTTTAGCGTTGAGGAAATGTTGTGTACAAAGGCTTTCTTTTTTTTCCAAAGAGGAAAAAAAAATAGGCCTCAAAAACGGGAAAAGGGGAAAAGGGACGAAAAATGCCAGAGAGAAATAAAGGAGAAGAGAGGAGAAATTGGAAAGAGTGAAAGGAAATAAGAAAATGTGTAGAATAAGACAAAGGAAAACAGTGGAAAAGGGGAGAAAGAAAAAATGGAGAAAAATTGGGAGAGTAGAAAATGTCAATCAGAAAAATTGTCAACGAGGAAATGAAAAGAATAGATGGAAGATGGAAAGGAAAAAAGGCGAAAGGAGAAAAAGGAGGAAGGAAAAATGTAAAGGAACAAATAACTAGAAAGGAGAAAACTAGTGCAGGATATAGAGTTGTTGAAGGAATGTTCAAAATGAGGAACAGGTAAAAATCAACCATTTCTTAACTAAAACAACTTTTGGCTGAAATATTTCATATTAAATGAATCGGCAACGTTTAAAGGTTTAAGGGTCGCTCATGAATGGCAGAGGCAAAGGACAGTGACATTGCCCTATCAAGCAGGAGAATGTCCTAGAGACTGACAAATACATATGATCAGCGACAAAGCCCCCCTCTCCACACAAGCTACGACCAAGGAGGGCCAGGCAATGGCTGCTGATGACTCGGCAGATAGACCTATAGGCTCCCCCAAACTCCCTCATCCTTAGGCCACAAGGATGTTGAGGTTACAGCGACCAAAGAAACTAACGAGTTTAAGCGGGACTCGAACCCCAGTCTGGCTTTCACCAGTCAGGGACGTTACCACATCGTAGTAATAATAATAATAATAATAATAATAATAATAATAATAATAATGATAATAATATCCCACTGATGAAAGGAAGTACAACTA
>NC_090753.1:57034614-57049614 GCF_036898095.1 Palaemon carinicauda
ATATACATATATATATTTATATATATATATATATATATATATATATATATATATATATATATATATATATATATATATATATATATATATATATATATATATATATATATATATATATATATAAAATATCTAGTTTGATGTTGTTAATGTGTTTAAAATATTTTATTTCAATTGTACCTTATTTCTCATATCGCTTATTTATTTCCCTATTTCCTTTCCATACCGGGCTATTTTTCCCTGTTGCAGCCCAAAGATCATTGGTAGTACCACGAATGGCAGGAAACGTAGGATCTTGGAGGTCCTGCTTGTCCAGCGAGAGAGACCTAACCTAAAGACGACACAGGAGATGGCGACGGCGATGGCTATATAGATACGCCATGGTTGCCTCGTCCCATCAGCCGATGATTGGTCCTCATGGGCGGATTCTGTATCTGGTTGGGAAGGAGTTGAGTGGAGACAGGGTTTGGGTAGGCTCTGCTAGGCTCCCAGAATGGTGCGATGATTGGCCAACACGTGAACTGAGTGGGCCTTGGAGTTAGGAATATTTTACCACTTAGATTCTGGGTCCTGGGGAGTCCAGAGCTACTTGCTGATTGGCAGAGGTGCTCACCAAGAGAGTCTACGTCGCAGGCAAGCTGCCAGTATAGCTTGCTCACTGCTCCTTAAACTTGCGGGCTGCCAACACTAGAGCCCCTTAGCCTGACTTTGCCTGATGATGAGAGGATACACTGCGCTTGTTCGTAACGCGTAGCAGCCATACTCTTTTTCCTACTGATCCTTACACGTTTAGATAAGATTATAGATTTTTTATGCATATCACTCCCCTACTGATGACTAACATTTCACAGTTATTGGCAGAAAGCAAGACTGACGAACGCAGAAAAAGGCAAGCAATTCAGAAGCTCAACTACAAAATTAACGCTACTAAGGCAGTGATCATCTTTAATGAAACTTTCTTCTCCCAAAATAATAATGATAATAATAATAATAATAATAATAATGATAATAGTAATAATAATAATAATAAGGATATTATTAATAATCAAATGCATACTTAATGATAACTAAAAGGATATTATTAATAATAACTATAAAGGATAATATTAATAATAACTGAAAGGATATTATTAAGAATAGAAATAGTAATGGAAACGTTTGATCTCCCGTCTTCAAGAAGAACCATTTCAATATTTGCTTTCGATTACGTCCCCGAAGCAAATATGAAGAAGATTGAAATAACGTTAGTTCATAAAACAATCTTTCCGGGACATGATTGCATAGGAGGGGAAAAATATGTCAAATTTGACCAGAATTTATTTTATTCTTTCCTTTTTTTTTCTTTTTTTTTTGATGGAAATGTTTTTAGATTGTTCTTCGGTATTTTTTCACATTGGGGTATATGTGTGGTTATATAGTAGATGGCCTATCAAAAGGCTTATAGAATATTTTTCTTAATCTTCCCAGTTTAGCCAAGAAACTTGGTAAAGAGAAATGAAGAACTTTTATCTAAATCAAATGATGTTTCTCATCGTAGTTCTAAGGAACCAAAGGTTGCCTTAAGAGATGTAGAGGTCACACTATTCTATACTCATTTTACAACATAAAAGCTTTGGTCTGGACTTGAAATGTTCCAAGCTGTAACTTGAGCTGGTAAAACATGCGACAAGGCATTGGGATACCACTGGGAGAACAGTTCTGTTTTAGAAAATAAATAGAGAGAACAAAATGTAGCAGATAAAATATATAGAAGAGAATGAATTTTGAAAAAGAAATGAGATTACAACAAACTTTAAGAGGGAAATAAAGCGTATACAAACTTTAAGAGAGAGAGAGAGAGAGAGAGAGAGAGAGAGAGAGAGAGAGAGAGAGAGAGAGAGAGAGAGAGAGAGAGAGAGAGAATAACATAATAAAGAAAAAGCTGTGAGAGAGAAATAACAAATAAACGAATAAACTTTGAAAAAGAAATGGCAAAGATTAGAAAAAAATGAGGAGAAAGTACCGAAAAAGAAGGGAGACTGTGAGTGTGAAATAACATATAAAAGAGTAAAGGTTAAAAAAGGAATGACAAAGTATAAGATAGAGAACAACGTGTGATAGAGAAAATGAACAAAGAACAGCAAGGAAAGAAGAATTAGAAATTCATTCTAAGGCCTGGAATAAAACATTTAAAAGAACTCAAAATTTTTTCTCCTAAAATTGTACTAGAAAAGGTTGCAATTTCAAGATATAAATCTCTCTAAATATTTTAAATAAAGCCAAGAAGTAAGGTCGTAATCTCAAAATACTTTCTGCCTGTCCATCCCCAAGAGTCTCCTCAAATAACTGTTTAAAAAAATCTTTTAGCGCAGTTAATGAAAACCGAATTTTCCTCTTTCTATTTCTCTCATTTTGGATATTTTCTGTTCTAAGATAAAATAATCTTAAGCTAGACAATTTTTTTTTATTAATATATCTGCTGATTGATAAGAAGTTTCGTCTAAGGAGGTTATATTTTTACGTTTTTCTTTACGTTTGTCTGTCTGTTAGTAGGATAACATTGATGTTCATTGCCAGATTTTCATTAAATTTTGACAACGGATAGATATTATTCTCCGGAAGAAACCATTAAATTTTGGAGGTGATCAGGATTAATATCGTGATTCTAGCTATTATTCTAAGGGTAGTGGTGGCCGTAGTGGTAACATCCCTAACTGGTGATCGCCAGACTGGGGCTCGAATCCCTCTTAAACTCTTTAGTTCTTTTGGTCGCTGCAACCTCACAGTCCTTGTGAGCTAAGGATGTGGAGTTTATGGGAGCTTATAGGTCTATCTGCTGAGTCATCAGCAGCCATAGCCTGGCCCTCCTTGGCTCTACCTCGGGTAGATAGGGGGCCTTGGGCGCTATATAGGGCATTGTCATGCCTGATAGGGCAATGTCACTGTCCTGCCTCTGCCATTCATGAGTGTCATTTAAACCTTTATTATTTTTATTATTCAGTAAATTCATTCACGGAGATGTGAAAGGGGGGGGGGGGAGCCTGTTCCGTAAACTTTAAATATCGAACATTTACATTGGCTGAAGTTAGAAATGTTTGCTTACAAATGGAGCATTGTACTTACAAAAAAAAAAAAAAAAGGTTGTTTACCGTTTTACTACTTGAAAACATTAATGAAAAATGTTTTTATTAAATGTAGCCCTCTTGTATAATATGGAATTTTCGACTTTCACAATTCCTTTACATGGTGTTACTCGATGATAGAAGACATCCAATGCCTTTTTTTCCAGTATCAGTAATGAGGAAGTCTTTGTACAAGAGGGGAAGAATCCATTGTTCAAATCTGAAGGAGAAATATGGACCTGATAATCCATTCGCATTCGACCAGATATTCAGCAAATGAAAACAGCAGCTCGATATTGGTCCAATCTTTCTATTTTTTTTTTATTTTACATCGAGGAAACTTATTATTATAATTATTATTATTATTATTATTATTATTATTATTATTATTATTATTATTATTATTATTATTATTATTATTATTATTATTATTATTATAACAGTATTATTATAACAGTATTATTATTATTATTATTATTATTATTACTAGCTAACCTACCACCATACTTGGAAAAGCAAGATGCTATAAACCCAAAGGCTCCAACAGGGAAAAATACCCCAGTAAGGAAAAGAAATAGTGAAATAAATAAACGATATGAAAAATGGTGAACAATTAAATAAAATATTTAAAAAACAGTAACAACATCAAATCAGATATTTCATAAATAAACTACAAAAATACTTATGTCAACCTGTTCAACATAAAAACATTTGCTGCCAATTTCAACTTTTGAAGTTTGACCGATTCAACTACCCGATCAGGAAGATCATTCCCCATCTATTATTAATTTTTATTATTTGCTGATGATCAACTGGTGAATTTCAATATTTCACTGAGTATTGAGTGAAGGGCAAACAGATTTTTCATTGCAGAATCAAAGAAAAATATCGTGTTTGATGTGGCTGAAGGAAAAAAAATCTGTTATTATTTTCAATGATGCTTCTGCTTCTAATGGCATATCGACGAAAAATGTTTTATGATGGAAGGAAAAGATTGCAGTAACAATATTTATGAAGAAATTTCTTTCTTTATTGTATATACAGTATATATATATATATATATATATATATATATATATATATATATATATATATATATATATATATATATATATATATATATACATATATATATATATATGTATATATATATATATATATATATATATATATATATAATGTGTGTGTATATATATATATATATATATATATAATGTGTGTGTATATATATATATATATATATATATATATATATATATATATATATATATATATATATAATGTGTGTATATATATATATATATATATATATATATATATATATATATATATATATATATATATATATATATATATATATATATATATATATATATATATATATATATATTTTGTTTGGGGTTTATTTTCACGTCTATTATTCTAGTATAAAACAAAACTTCCAAATTCTTCCCGCAATAAGCAATTAAATTTGGTATGAAGCTGATAATCCCCCTAATATGATCCATAAAATTTCTGGTGCATGTTTTAAATGATAAAACTTTATAACTTAATGAAGTTTCTAATTACATAACTGAAGTATAATTTTCTTACTTTTGAACCAAGGAAAGAAAAAAATATAGCTGTTTTTTTCTTTCATTATTTAGCTATGTTAGTTTTTTCCTTTTATTATTTGAAAAAATATTGTTTATTAAACTGATAATGAACACATGATGCAATATTTCATCATTTAAGTTTATTTATTGCATTTAAGACTAGGATATGATTTAAAAAATATTTAATAAACTGATATTGAACACGATACAATATTTCATCACCTAAATTTAGTTATTTCTTGAGTTTAAGAAAGATAGCATTAATTTATATATTGAATTAAACCATGTAGGATGGATTTCAAAGTAAAATCAGCATCCATAAAAACTTCTTCGATCTCTAGATATGATATAGATTTCTCATTAAGAGAGAGGAAACGACCACTTCGTCAAAATTTCTCTCAAATGTTATTCACAATTGGAAAGAGCGGCACTTTATGTTTGAGAGAATCACAGAACTTCTTGGAAAACACGAGGAGGGGAAAGAGACCAGAAGAAAAGAGCTTTGAATGAGTTTCGAAGGTTTTCAGTCCAGGAAGGGAAAGTTGTGGAGATGGAACAAACAGAAAAAAAACACCATCAACAGAAGGTGCTCTTGTGATATGTGGTTCCTTTGAAAGGACTCTGCCACTCTTTAGGTGAACGATTCTCTTACTTTCTGAAACTTGACGCCACATAAGCTGGAATGGTATCTTGACTAGAAGAAAGAGAGAAGAGAAGTTAAGGGAATGATTGGCGATGTCTTTGTTGGAACTGGGAGGCTTTAAATGGTTCGGCGTTTTCAAGAGAAGATATCTGCGTAGGGTTTCAGTAAAGGAATTTGAAAACTCATATTCATGTTACATATTTGGGTGATAGCATGATGTGATTTCTTGGCAAAAACATTGATTAAAGATGGGTTCAGTATATTTCTACCAGTATACGTGACCCGTCAAACGTGACAGCCGAATATTTGGATATGAACATATACAGATTCAACCCTTTCCACCCCCTCCACCTTTTCTAACTACAACCCGACATTTTGGGCAATTTGTGGGAGACTGAGGTTTCCAGGTGTACCTCTTGGGGTAACCCCCTCTCCCCAGTGTATGATTACGTCCTCTTCCCTACCAAAGAAATGGGGAGACACCGAATAGTCATACGTTTGTCAATGCTGCTCAGTAGGACAGAGTGGCATTAACATATATATATATATATATATATATATATATATATATATATATATATATATATATATATATATATATATATATATACATATATACTATATATATACATATATACTATATATATATATATATATATATATATATATATATATATATATATATATATATATATATATATATGAAAATATCATCTCCTCATACGCCTATATACGCAAAGGGCTCCGGTTAGATTTCGCCAGTCGTGTCTATCTTGATATTTCAAATCAGTACTTCTGCTTTTTTATCATCTCTTACTTCAGCCGTCATAGTTCTCAGCCATGTAGACCTGGGCCTCCCAACTCTTCTAGTGCCTTATGAAACCCTATTAAAGTTTTGGTGAACTAATCTCTCCTTGGGAGTGCGAAGAGCAGGCCCAAACCATCTCCATTTACCTCTCAACATGATCTCATCCACATATGGTACACACACACACACACACACACACAAAGGTCTCGCACGTCCTTAGTAATGTCTGGGGTTTAGCCATTTTCATGACAACATTGGCCATTGGAAGACGTTAGTCTGATCGCTCACAGCAATCCAACCCAGTATGGTTGGCCTTTACTTGTACACATTTCGTGATCATAGTAATACCTAAACCTTTTCCTCAGGTTAAGCTATCACTCATATATACATATATATATATATATATATATATATATATATATATATATATATATATATATATATATATATATATATATATATATAGAGAGAGAGAGAGAGAGAGAGAGAGAGAGAGAGAGAGAGAGAGAGAGAGAGAGAGAGCGAGAGAGAGAGAGAGAGAGAGAGATTTGCTCTTTATTAAATAGGGGAGATAGTTTTCAAGTGACTGATAATTCAACGTTCAGTTCTTGTACCTGTATCAAAATGTTTTTATCACTTGCATGCCAGATGGCGACTACGATAATTTTTTTCTAACAATTTTTAATTAATGGAAAATTAAAAATGGCATAATGTTTTTAAATACTGAAATCAAGAGAGAGAGAGAGAGAGAGAGAGAGAGAGAGAGAGGAGAGAGAGAGAGAGAGAGAGAGAGAGAGAGAGAGAGAGAGAGAGATATTTGTCCCATAGATCGGTTGACAAAATCCCAATCATGAATTTTAGAGAGAGAGAGAGAGAGAGAGAGAGAGAGAGAGAGAGAGGAGAGAGAGAGAGAGAGATATTGTCCCATAGATCGGTTGACAAAATCCCAATCATGAATTTTAGAGAGAGAGAGAGAGAGAGAGAGAGAGAGAGAGAGAGAGAGAGAGAGAGAGAGAGAGAGATAAATAAATTATGTTAATCTTGAATTAACAAGAATATCGAATTAGAGTTGCAATGAAGGGATATGAAGTCGGGGAAATAAGGATCAGAATATTTCTTTTCTCATCAAGAACCCTCGAGAAAGTCAAGAACGCCCTCAGAAGCTCAATATTGGGATCTCATTAATGATTACATAAAATCAGATGAATATCTCGATAATCTCGGGGAGGAATCCTCTACGCAGTCAAAAGAGGAGCCGTATACTTCAGAGGGGCGTGTTTTTAAAGATTTTAAACCCCATGCAGGATAGAGGAACTGTTTATTTTAGAGGGACGTTTTTTTGAAGACTTTACACTCCATTCAGAATAGAAGAACTGTGTACTTCAGAGGGACCGGTTTTTGAAGATTCTACACCCCATTCAGAATAGAGGAACTGTGTACTTCAGAGGGACGTTATCTTGAAGACTTTACACTCCATTCAGAATAGAAGAACTGTCTCTTCAGACTACTCTTGAGACGATGGCAAGTGACCCCAAGGTTCATGAAATGTTCATGGTAGTGGCCAAGACTCATCTGGCCACAGTGACGAAGGATCTTTATAGCTTCGTCAGGACGAGGAGAGCTTGTAGGGAGTTCTTGTTCACCTCGGCTACGGTGAGGCACGAGCCAAGGAAACTAATCTCCTCCTACATTTGGGGAAAAGACCTTTTCCCTACCGATGTGGTCAAAGAAGTTGTTGATAAGGCCGCCACGGAGAATAGAAACCTTCTCCAGAAGTGGGGCCTGTCTATCAAAAGAAAGTCTTCCCCGGATGAGGGTCCTCAACCAAAGAGGGAGACTATGAGGACTAGGCTACCGTCTCGGCCAGCCAAGCCTTTTAGACAGCAACAGAAACTGCAATTGCCATTACCTTCAGTGCCCCAGATGGTGGCACAAACCCCGACCACATTCCAGTGGGTACCCCAGGCCGTGTCGACACAGTCCACGGCATTCAACCCAACGTTCGAAGGGCAGTTAACTTCCTTTCGAGCAAAGCCTAGAGGAGCAGCCAGAGGCTTGTCTAGGCGCCCCTCAAGGGGAAGGGGATTCAGGGGTGGTCCCGGTCAGGGAGGCAAGACCTCTGGACGGCAGTCCAAGTGAGATGATACCGGTAGGAGGGAGACTTCAGAATTTTCGGGATCGGTGGACCTTCGATCCCTGGGCCCACAGCCTACTCAAGAATGGACTGGGCTGTAGCTGGTACAGCACTCCACCCCCATGCCCTCGGTTTTTCCAACACTCCACCCCCGTTCTGGAGGAGTACATACAAGAACTGTTGGAGAAAAAAGTGATCCGAAAGGTAAAGTCCATCAAATTCCAAGGGAGGCTGTTTTGTGTTCCCAAGAAAGACTCGGAAAAACTCAGAGTCATTCTGGATTTGTCGCCACTCAACAAGTTCATAGTGAATTGCAAGTTCGAGATGCTAACACTGCAACACATAAGGACCTTACTGCCCAAGAGGGCATATTCCGTCTCCATAGACTTGTCAGACGCCTATCGGCACGTCCCAATCAACCGTCGACTCTCCCCCTACCTAGGGTTCAAGCTACAACGAACACTATACGCCTTCAGAGCCATGCCATTCGGGCTAAATATAGCCCCAAGGATCTTCACGAAGCTTGCGAGCGTAGCTCTCAAACAATTACGCCTAAAGGGAATTCAGGTAGTAGCCTACCTGGACGACTGCTTGCAAGCTTACAGTCAAGTGATCCAGTTCCTAGAGTATCTAGGCTTCAAGATCAACAGAAAAAAGTCTCGACTTTCTCCATCTCATAAGTTCCAGTAGCTGGGAATCCACTGGGACCTAATGTCACACCGTTTCTCCATCCCGGCGAAGAAAGGAAGGAGATAGCGGGTTCTGTCAAGAGACTTCTAGATTCCGAAAGGATATCATGACGCGAACAGGAGAGGGTACTGGGTTCTCTCCAGTTTGCTTCGGTGACAGACCCGGTGCTAAGAGCACAGATAAAGGATGCAACCGGAGTTTGGAGAAGTTATGCATCAAACGCGCGAAGAGATCTGAGAAGACCAGTTCCGCTTCGGCTATGTACTCTTCTCAGGCCTTGGTCCCAAGCCAGACCTCTAAAGAAGTCGGTTCTTCTTCAGCTACCTCCCCCGTCGGTGACGATTCACTCAGACGCCTCGAAGGAGGGATGGGGAGGTCACTCTCATCGGAAAAAAGTCTAGGGGACTTGGTCCAAGCTATTCAAGACCTTTCACATAAACTTTCTAGAAGCTATAGCAGTGCTCCTTACCCTAAAGAAAGTCTCCCCGCGTCACTCGATCCACATAAGGTTGGTGATCGACAGCGAGGTAGTTGTGAGATGCTTGAATCGACAAGGATCGAGGTCACCACCTCTCAACCAGGTGATGTTGGCCATCTTCCGATTGGCGGAAAAGAAGAAGTGGTACCTGTCGGCAGTTCACCTTCAAGGAGTCCGCAATGTGACAGCGGACGCTCTATCCAGGTTCACACCGATAGAGTCGGAATGGTCCTTAGACGCAGGATCATTCTCCTTCATTCTGAGTCAAGTCCCAGAACTGTAGATAAACCTCTTTGCGACGAAAGACAACAAGAAGTTGCCCCTGTACGTGTCCCCGTACGAGGACCCTTTAGCGGAAGCAGTGGACGCGATGTCCCTCGACTGGAACAGATGGTCCAGGATTTATCTGTTCCCTCCTCACAACCTTCTGTTGAGGGTCCTCAACAAACTGAGATCCTTCAAGGGGGTAGCGGCAATAGTGGCCCACAAGTGGCCGAATAGCGTGTGGTTCCCCCTGGCATTGGAACTACGGCTGAAGTTTCTACTGCTACCAGATCCAGTTCTGACCCAGCGAGTCCAGAAGTCGACTGTCTGCGCTTCTTTACAGAAAACCCGGACCCTGCAGCTCATGATTTTCTCTCCCTAGCGGTGAGAAAGCGTTTCGGGATTTCGAAAGCCAGCATAGACTTCCTAGAGGAATATAAGTGCAAATCTACTATAAGGCAATATGAGTCATCTTAGAGAAAATGGGTGGCCTTTGTCAAGGCAAAGAATCCGCAGGAGATCTCGACGGACTTCTGCTTATCTTTCTTCATCCACCTCCATGGCCAAGGGTTGGCAGCTAACACGATTTCAGTGTGTAAGTCTGCTTTGACAAGACCCATTCTATATGCCTTCCAGGTCAACCCCGCTAACGAGATCTTTAATAAAGTTCCGAAAGCCTGCGCTAGGCTCAGACCTTCAGCACCTCCAAAGCCCATTTCATGGTCTTTAGACAAAGTTCTTCATTTCGCTTCTCTGTTGAGCAATGAGGAGTGTGCGTTAAAGGATTTGACCCAAAAAGTTATTTTCCTATTTGCACTCGCGTCCGGGGCCAGGGTTAGTGAGATTGTAGCCCTCTCGAGAGAGGGAGGTCGTGTTCAGTTCCTGGATGGGGGAGAACTGAACCTGTTTCCGGATCCTACGTTTCTCGCCAAGAATGAGTTACCCACCAACAGGTGGGGTCCCTGGAGAATCTGCCCTCTGAAAGAAGATGCATCTCTATGTCCAGTAGAATGCCTAAAGGTCTATCTTCATAGAACTTCAGACTTCAAGGGTGGTCAACTATTCAGGGGAGAAACATCAGGCTCAAATTTATCTCTGAATCAACTCAGAGCGAAAATCACATATTTTATTCGCAGAGCGGATCCTGACAGTACACCCGCAGGTCACGATCCGAGGAAACTTGCCTCATCCTTAAATTTCTTTAATTGTATGGATTTTGAACATCTTCGTTCATACACTGGCTGGAAGTCTTCCAGAATGTTTTTTCGCCACTATGTGAAGCAAGTAGAGGAACTAAAGAGATCTGTGGTAGCAGTGGGTCGCGTCGTTAACCCTGCTGTTTAACTCTGCGAGGAACAGTGGTTTTAATTGGGACGATTAATTCCAGTGAGGGCACTGAGTTGCCCACGTTGACTGTTCCATTTCCAAAGGTGAACCTAGCATAAGTGCACACATGTGTGCCGAGCGTTTTTAACGCTAATGTGATTGATTAGTAATACAGATTTTTATGACTTTGATACCTCGGTATGTTAAAAGTGGCAATATGTTTTTTCTTTCAGATAAACAAGTTCTGTTTACTATCATACTTATGCTTAAAGTTTTGGTTATCCTTTTCTTATATATATATATATATATATATATATATATATATATATATATATATATATATATATATATATATATATATATATATATAATTGTTGTTAACCTGTCTATTTATTGTCTGTCAATAAACTTGTTCTTGAGAACCTTGCGTCTCCTTCACCTGTGTCAATTTATTGGTATAATTGAGCATTCATTCTATGTACTTTATCGGGGATAATTCTAATAAATTGTTCCTTTTTGCAAGCTATGTTGCATTGGTTTATGCTTTCCCTTAACGGGAGGACTCCATCCCATAAGGGGACGGTGGCGGATTTACAAGTTTCCTCCTATGCGGATATAAACCTTTGTCCAATACAAGTATTGTGCGGAGAACTGGTCGATATTTCATATTGACGCAGTGGTTCTTTACAAACTATGCTTTACTTAATATAGGGTGAGACCACTATATTGGCTTGCCTGGTATTCATACATAGGTATATGTACTCTTCGAGACTTTTCCAGAGTCTAGTAGGACTCTTCCCTGTAGGGGGCAGGAAGCTCTAACATGGTTTATGGTTAGTTGAAAAGATGTATAACGATAACATCTTAGGTCTCTAGGTCTAGTCGACCGGGAAAAATTACCTCCGGGGAGTACGGCACGTTCTGAGAATCCACAGATACAGTAATGCTCTGGTATACTTCCATCAGGACGACATGGCTTGAGCCCAAAAAACGGATTTTGAGCGAAGCGAAAAATCTATTTTTGGGTGAGATGGCCATGTCGTCCTGATGGACCCGCCCTTCCCTTTCTATGAAAGGGCTGTAGGACCCCTCCCTACATACAGTATCTGTAGCACCTCGTGTATTGCTACAAGGAATACAGATGGCGCCAGGATTGGCTCAATTCACGCTTACGAAACGGAGAAGAGGGAGCCTTGGGAGCGGCTTCCCCTTTTTCTTTCTCGTTTTCGTTTTCTTGCCAATTGACCCCTTCGATTTGTTATCTCTGTTTGGGGTGCAGATTGCTATGTGGCGTGTCAAGAATACGTCCTCTGATATGTCGCGATATCCCTTTCATTAGGGATATTCGCTCCAGGAGTTAGAATTCTAGGTACCTTAAGGTAAATTCTCTGGGAATATCGCCGTAGTTGTAATATATCCTAGGAAGCTACCCTATAGGAACTTTCAATCAGGACGACATGGCCATCTCACCCAAAAACAGATTTTTCGCTTCGCTCAAAATCCGTTTTTTATATATTTACTTATTCCTTTATGCATTTATTTATTTATTTCTCCCTCCTGTAATGTCTTCCTTTTATAAATGTCCTTTGATGTCACTACTTTATTTTTTATTAGATAGTATTTATTCTTATATTTTTTTTTTTATTTGTTACATTTATATACTATTTTGTGTAGCTTCCTCTTGTTGTTGCTGATACTTGAGAAAGGTCAACAAAACAAAAGGGATTTTTTATCTTACTTATTTATGAACAAAAAAAAAAAATACATGAAAAAAGTCAACAAAAACAATATCATTTATTTTATTACTTATTTGTTTTGAACTTGAAAATAACTAATAAAAATTATGTTGCAAATACATGAAAAAGTCAACAAAAGAAAATTCACCTTATTCTTATTTATTTCTTACATATATATATGTATATATAGTATATATATATATATATATATATATATATATATATATATATATATATATATATATATATATATATATATATATATATATATAATTACACACACACACACACACACACACACACACACACACACACACATATATATATATATATATATATATATATATATATATATATATATATATATATATATATATATATATATATATATATATATGTTGATAATAAGTCCAAGGCAATTCACTCATTGACGACAATACTTTGAGTCAGAACATTATAGACATGAAACGTGTGTGGGTCAGTAGGGTCTTCTGTACTCCCTTGTGTAATCCTTCAATTATTGGCGATGGCAATGACATGCTCTCTCTCTCTCTCTCTCTCTCTCTCTCTCTCTCTCTCTCTCTCTCTCTCTCTCTCTCTCTCTCTCTCTCTCTCTCTCTCTACTTGAATAATACTCCTTTACTGTATCTCCTATTGATTTCATGATTTTATTCTAATTATAGTAGGCGAACAGTTAAGAAATGATGCTAAATATATTTAAAGAGACTTGCGACACACGCATCCCCTTGTCAGCAATGTATGACTACTTTCTCTCCACCTACCAAAGGGATGTAGAGAGCTGATGTGACAGCTGAGCAATATTTGTTGTATATATATATATATATATATATATATATATATATATATATATATATATATATATATATATATATATATATATATATATATATATATGACGTCAGGAGAATTTCACATTGAATAAGCTAATGTTTGTATGTAATTAGGTATTTTATATCTTTTTGTTCACTAATTAAACGATAGAGAAAAATAAAATTAGTTGATTTCGTAAAGAGTTATTGAATAGAGAAAGACTAGGAACGAGAGAAAGGCATTTTGCTCTCCAAATGCTATATTGTAGTTTTTTATAGACAAAACAAACGGCCAGCTCAGGGGCTAGAGCCCATGACTCACTTGTATGAATAAATGCTACGCTCTGCTTTAGATAATCACCAAACTAAAGGACGCCTGCAAGAAAGCCGGTAACTGTGACGTTACCAGAACGTCAAGTATTATGAATGACGTCAACATTACGATAGAAGAAGAGGACCAATAAAACGCTGGAACAGTCACCGGAAATAACGTCATATCGCCACGTCTTAGATTTGGCCTATAAGAAGTCTTGCAAGGGAGCAAGACCCCTCTTCCATCACTAGGAAACACAGTGAAAGGTTCCCCTCTTCTCCCCCATCTTGTGGTGTGACCCCCCCCCCCCCCACACCAAATATCGACGTGACAGGCACTTAATTAACTTCAAGAAATGCGGTACAGTTGGCCGCAAGAAGAAGGAGGAGAGAAGTCCAGTTGGGGATGCCCTTTTGCCTTTCAACCTGAGAGGTGAATAAATAAGTTAACTCCTGCCCGAGACGGGGTAGGAGGAATTTTCCAATGTTTCCATGGGAGGACAACTGTCTTAGACCGAGTTCCCTTTCTGGCTGAAAAAGGGACTCATGGATTCTGCAACCCACAGCAAATGGAAGTTCCAGTCCACGGTTACAGCCTCCAATCTTCAAGATAATTAATTTTGCTTCCCAGTTTTTGTACTTTAAACTCTGAAAATGTAGAAGAGATTCGTAAAATCGTTGTTCACCAAAGTTCACTTATTAAAGTAAAGAACTGGAAGGAAATAGTCATTTTTATTTCCCACATTTTAAAAACGATTTTCCACAAAAAATTACTTATCTTTCCATCTTTACTAAATATATGTGTAACTGGGTATCATAAATTTTCTTCTGATGAGGAAATGTGAAACTGTTTAACTGGAAATCTTAAATTTTGTTCTGGTAAGGATATGTGAAACTATGTAACTCACTAATTACCTAACGTTTCACATAAAAAATGTGTATGTATTCAAACATCAAAGTAAATGCATTCCCACCCTTCAGAAAAATGTACAACCTTGAATATAATTCATTTTTTCACCGGGCAATGACACTACCAATTACGGCTTAATTAAAAAATATGAATATGTATGAAATAGATATACTTAA
>NC_090753.1:57054614-57056336 GCF_036898095.1 Palaemon carinicauda
GATTGAATACGACAACCCAAAAGCTAGAGCAGATCAATTTAACCAATACTTTGCTAAGGTAGGAAAAATAACTTATGATAAAACGCAAGAAATTCTACAAAAGTACGAAAATGAAGATATTACAAACACTCAAAATAATTTTGGCAATAATATAAGATTGTTTAGACCGCAACCAGTTACAGTAGAAAACAATAATATTAACAGTTAAGAGTTTGAATAATAGTAATGCTTACGGAACGATGGTATTCCTACTAGTTTTCTAAAAGATTCCCTTACAGTTATTGCATATTATATCACGGTTATCATAAATACATCGATTGTAACTGGGAAATATCCTTCTATTTGGAAACAACCCCTCGTAGACCCTCTTCACATGAAAGGAGACAAGGACGACCCTGGTAATTATAGACCTGTTTCTATCCTTCCCGTAATATCGAAAGTAATAGAAAAGATTGTATGTAATCAGTTAATGGAACATCTAGAAAAAATAATTTGATCTCTAACACTCAGCATGGATTCCGTAAAGGTTTATCAACAGAAACAGCTTTGATGAAATTAACAGATGAAATTTATAAAAATATTGATAGAAAAAAAGTTTCCATATTAATTTTATGTGACCTATCAAAGGCATTTGATAGTGTCAACCATGATGAATTGTGTAAATCTCTTAAGGAACATTACATTGATACGTTCTGGTTTCAGGATTACTTGAAGGATAGAAGTCAGGTAGTTAGATTGGGAGACGTAAATTCTTGCATTGAAAAGGTTGAATTTGGAGTCCCACAGGGATCTGTCCTAGGTCCATTTCTGTTTTTAGTCTACGTTAATGACATGATTAAATTCATAGAAAACTGCTTGCTAATTCAATACGCTGATGACACCCAAGTTCTTTTGGCTGATCAAATAGAAAATTTAGATGGCTTGATAAAAAGGGCTGAACTAATATTGCTCAAAATTAAGAAATATTTTCCAAGAAAAGGGCTATTATTAAATGCCACCAAAACACAGTGCATGTTTGTGGGTAGCTCACAATATATTAGCAAAATTCCAAATGACATTATAATAAAATGCGATGGTGATGAAGTAAAGATAAGTCAACATGTGAAAAATCTAGGTCTACACATGGACAGGTACATGACATTCAGTACTCACATTGACGAGCTGAGTAGAAAAGTTAGTGGCATTCTAATGTATTTAAGTAGAGTAAAAGATTACTTTGATGATACTACTCGAGCTTTATTGTGGAAAGTCTGGTCTTGAGTGTAATAAACTACTGTATTAAGATATGGTGGTCAACTAATGATTTGCATATGGAAAAAGCTCAAAAAATCCAAAACTTTGCAGGTAGAGTAGCCGTTATTGGGGTGAAAAAAACACGATCACATCACCCCCAACCCTCCAGCAATTAAAGTGGATAAAATTAAAAGAAAAGTGTATGTACGATGTTTGTGTTTTTGTTTTAAAAGTTTGAGAAAAGAATATCCCAACTGGCTATACACATTTCCTACAGTTGGTAACTGTAGGAATGCATTAACCAGACAGAATGAAAATCTATATGTAGACAGCTATCGAACTGATTTGGGTTCACGCTCAATGGCAATAAGGGGCCCAGCTTGCTGGAACAAACTACCTCTGGAAATAAGAAAATGTACAAATGTTAGTACTGATTTATTCAAAAAGAAACTTAGGCAATATTTTTTAAATTTTACTTGAATGTATATA
>NC_090753.1:57056836-57064336 GCF_036898095.1 Palaemon carinicauda
GAGAGAGAGAGAGAGATCACTTGCAAGGCTTTTTGGGAGCAACCCACCGGCTAGGGTCACCTGGGGTACCATCAAGGGAAGCTCATACAGAAGGTGACCATTAATGTAAGAGAGAGAGAGAGAGAGAGAGAGAGAGAGAGAGAGGAGAGAGAGAGAGAGAGAGAGAGAGAGATCACTTGCAAGGCTTTTGGGAGCAACCCACCTGCTAGGGTCACCTGGTACCATCAAGGGAAGCTCATACAGAAGCTGACAATTAAGTAAGATGAGAGAGAGAGAGAGAGAGAGAGAGAGAGAGAGAGAGGAGAGAGGAGAGAGAGAGAGAGAGAGAGAGATCACTTGCAAGGCTTTTGGGAGCAACCCAGCGGCTAGGGTCACCTGGTACCATCAAGGGAAGCTCATACAGAAGGTGACCATTAATGTAAGAGAGAGAGAGGAGTGAGAGAGAGAGAGAGAGAGAGAGAGAGAGAGAGAGAGAGAGAGAGAGAGAGAGAGAGGGAGAGAGAGAGAGAGATGATGGAATGAATAATTATAGTAATTTTAATTTCCTTGTTTCATCATAATTGAATGTGGGCATTCAGTATGAGAGAGAGAGAGAGAGAGAGAGAGAGAGAGAGAGAGAGAGAGAGAGAGAGGAGAGAGAGAGAGATGATGATGATGATGATGATGCGGGGTGACATTAATGATACCCTTAAATTCCTTTGTCTATCTTCGAAGAATTCTCATTTAATTAAAAGTCATAATTTTTTTCATCATAAATCTTTCAAGTAGAATATGATTTTCAACTTTAAAAACGACTGATTTATAATTAACAAACTAATATTTATTTCCACTCGTGGACAGACACAAGTAGAATGAAAGACAGACATAATAAGTAGTAAAACGACAGAGAGATGTAATCTGACAGTTAACGTTTATAAGATTATATTCTGTCAAACTTTCAAATATCGCTGCGAGATGTGGCCGTTGCTTTTTTCACACATTGCCAATTTTGTGTTATGATAATCATATTAAGGTGAAGTAGTTTATTGAAATAGATTTTAATTCTTTAAATGTAGGGCTTTATTTTCTTAAAAGATAATTTGAATATATCTTATTTCATCTATTATTGATTCAATAATTAAAACTTCAAGTTTTAGTTCTAAAATTGTAGATGTGGCATATGTTTTGCCCGCCGTTGCCAAATCTGAGACGCACCTGTCTTTCCCTCGAGGAAAAAATAATGTTTCTCTATAATTTATATGGAACGCTTCTCTCGCAATTCCATTTCCAGGTAACAACCCATGAAACGGAGACGGTGAGCGTGTTGCATTTGCAACCTGGAAGGCACCACCACATGAGACAATTGCTGTGTCGAGCTGAGAATCCCCTCCTGCCTCTGGAGACTCTCGAAGACATCATCACGCTCAACGTGGCTTGTGAGTTGCCTGGGGAAGAGTTTATTCTGATGTGGAAGATGCGGGGAAATGAGTTATGAGATGTGGAAGGCGACACGGGTTGGGAATTGCAATTTTTTTTTTTTTATTCTTAATTTAAGGTTTTTGTTTTTATTTATGGATTTTTTTTTATTGTTATGAATGTATTTTTAAGAGCAATTATTTTTAAATATGATATATATGCTTTTTATAAGTTTTTTATTGATTCATGGCCATGGTTAGCCATTGCATTTTTTTAAATTATTTTTTTTTTATTTTTTTTATAGACATTTTAATTGTTTTGAGTTATGAGTGTGGCAGGTCACCGTGGTTGGGAATTGCACGATTTTTTTTCTTGATTTAATGTTGCTGTTTTTATTTTATGGAAAGTCTTATTGACCTCCGGCAACGAAGGAGGTTATGTTTTCGCCCCTGTTTGTGTTTTTGTTTGGGAACATCTTCCCGGCCACAATTTTAATCGTAATGAAACTTTGAGGAATTAACTGTTATGTAAAAATCTGGAAATTAATAAATTTTGGAAAGTCAAGGTCAAAGGTTAAAGTCACTGTCAAGCAAAATGTTCAATTCATGTCATCAACCGTAAGTTTGGAAATCGTTGTCACAAAGACTTTAAACTTGGTTCATAGTTTCAAGTGTATGAAAATCCACGCCAAATAACACATGGTAAGGTCAAAGGTCAAGGTCAAGGTCAAGGTCAAGACATAAGCTGACGAGGCGGATATCTGTGCTCTACTGAGTGCCCTTCTAGTTATGAATGTATTTCTCCTTGAAGTTTTTTTTTTAATATGAGATATGTTTTTCATGAGTTTTTTTAATGGCCGGGGTTGGCAATCTAAAGTTTTTCTTAAAGAATTCTTCTTGTTAAGAAATTATTCTTACGAAAAAACAATTTTATTTGAGATATATGCTTTTGACACGAATTTTTTTTTTATGAAAATTTTAGATGGTATGAATACATATTTAGGAGCAAAAACTGTTTCGTTTAAAAATATGGGATATATGATTTTCATAGAAATTTTATTTTCTATGAAAACAACAGTTTTTTAGTGACCAAATATTTATGAAATATAGAATATAATATATTTTTCTGTTACACGAGTCATGAAGAATGTATTTTTGTCAGTAAAATGTACATATATATTCTAAGAATTAAATATGAGGCCTTTTATGGAAATATATTCTTCATGAAAAAGGAGTTTTCAAGCGATAGAATATTTATAGCATTTATGAAGTAACCTTTTTTCCCATTGTTCATTTGTTGTGAACAAACGGATTTTTTTTTTTAAAATATAAATGAACAAATCTTTGATGTCTTTTTCATGGAGAAAAAAATAACTTGACCAGAAAATGATATATCAAAAGTTTCTCTTATATATTTATATATGGGATAGAATTTCACAGGAATCTTATTTGGCGTGAAAATATAGTAACCAAAAATAAAACCATTTAAATTTTAAATAAAATTTAAAATAGATTACTCGAGTGCCATATGTGGATGATATCATGGAGATGGTTTGGGCATGGTCTTTGCACTCCCCAAGAGAGATTAGTTCACCAAACGTTTAAGTGAGCACCACAAGGCACTAGAAGAGTTGGAAGACCAAGGCCTACATGGCTAAGGGCTATGAAACGTGAAGTAGGAGATGATGAATGGAGAAGTATTGATTTTAAAAGCTCAAGATACAGACGACTGGGAAATCTAACCGACACCCTTTGCGTCAATAGGCGTAGGAGATGATGATGATAATGATGATGATGACGAGGAAATTTTAGATAGTGTGTTCCCATCTAAATAATCTGAATGGCGTCATTGAAAGACGATTGAATTGCGTATTGAAAACTAATACAGTTAAATGAAAGCCAATGATTGTATGCTTAAAAAGAAGCTTGTCAGGCAAGTCTCATTAATAGCTCTTAATTACTGGCTTTACAAATATAGAAATTAATTCTACTCATTCAGTTCCTGGTATATTTTATACAAGAATTCATGATGGACAATTATTATACAGCAAGTCATTTAGAAAAATATATATTTACAATAAAATTTACGAAAATCAAATATTTATGTACATACGAATACGTACAGTTGGACACAAGAATTCATAGTACACCTAACTCTAAGAAAGCACACCCTGTCGCACCCTCACTGCGCGGAAAATTCCTGTGTTTAGCCATGCCCACCACCTCTGCCATCTCTCCCCCTACGCTAACGCTTTGGTCACTCACCGTGAAGTAAGGATGTAACCCTTACTACTCGTCCAGTAATGGTGAGCGGGGACTATATACGTAACTCGCCACACAGTAAGGGTGCGACAATGTGTATTTCTCAGAGGATGTGTGTCAGAAATTCCTGTGTCCAACTGTACATGACACCGAGAGCTCAGTCTAGCGAGGTAGGAAGAGTCGGCTGTCATGAAGGCCACACGTCAATCACCATTATCAAACTCAACATCATCTGTCATCGAGTGATTGACAGACATCGGTCAACATTCGTTGAGAAAATTATATCCAATTATTCCTCAATTTCTCTTGTTTAACATCAACTATACATTATTCTCTTCGCCTTCGTTTCCCTCTCTATATTTCAATGTAAAATTGACAATTCGGATGATATATATTCAGTATCTTTTATGATAGATTTCCAAACGTAATCGCAGGGAAAGACAAAACGGAAACAAAATTATCTCTCTTTTTTTTTTTGTCGTTTAGAATTTTCACTCCAACTCCTCTTTATTTATTTGTTTGTCTAACTTCCCCTACCTCTATCATAATACTTACATTCTTTTCATATACTTTGATTATCCTTTCTTTTCTTCTTAATAGAGAGAATTATCATCTGGGTTGTTTTTACAATTTTTTCTCCCACTTCTGTTTTATTGTTAATTGTCTTACTGTCCCTACACTGTTTTAAAAAATGCTGCAAAAAATACGGTAAATGACTGTCAACATTTATTCCAGAATTTTTACCGTTTTAAAAACGATATATTGACGTAAAGGTGTGATATTAGATCACCAACCCGTAAAAGATAATAATAAAGAAGGGTAAAATTACGCTTGTATTTTAATGAAATACTGCTGAGAACAGTATATTTTTACTGACAATTTCCAATTAAATTACGTTTTTATTTGGGGGGGAGGGGGGGGGGGGGCATTGTGCCTCTTTCATAATTACACATTCTTTTCATATACTTTGATTACTATTTCTTCTCTTAATAGAAATCTGAGTAAGCCTTTTCCATTAACATTGATTATTCCAATTTGTATCATTCATACGTCCTCTAAAGGAATTTCCAAAATCAAATCATTGTTCTCTGGTCTTGGGTAATGCCATAGCCTCTGTAACATGGTCTTCAACTGTTTTGGATTGGGTTCTCTTGCTTAGGGGTGCACTCGGGCATGTTGTTCTATCTATTTCTCTTCGTCTTTTTTTTTTAGGTTTTAATAGTTTATATGTGAAAGATCTCACTATTCTTGAAATATTTCATTTTGATTATTTATTCTTCTCTTGTTTCCTTTCCTCTCTACGCTATGTTTCTCTGTTGGATCCCTTGGGTTTATAGCATCTTGCTTTTCCAACTAGGGTTATAGCCTAGCTTGTAATAATAATAATAATAATAATAATAATAATAATAATTATTATAAAATAATAATAATGATAATAATAATTAATAATACTAGTAACAATACTAATAATAATAATAATAACAATCATAATAACAGTAACAGTAATAATAATAATGCTGATAATAATATAATAATAAAATAATAATAATAACAATACTAATGATGATAATAATAATAGCAACAATAATAATATTAATAATAAAATCAATAATTATAAAATAATAATAATAATAATGATAATAATAATAGTAATAATAACAGCAATAATAAGAGTAGTAGTAATAATTATAAAATAATAATAATAATAATAATAATAATAATAATAATAACAATAATAGTAATAATAATAACATAATAAGAGTAGTAATAATAATAATAATAATAATAATAATAATAATATAAAAATAATACTACTACTACTAATAATAATAATAATCATCATCATCATCATCATAATAATAGTAATAACAATAACAATAATAGGAGTAATAATAATAATAATAATAATAATAATAATAATAATAATATAATAATAATAATAATAGAACTGGATACTCATGGTATGCGAGCAAGTTATTCCGTTATTCAAGTAGCCTACCTATACTTCGACTCTGTTTAACAAAAAACAGCCTCTCACCCCACCCCCTTAAACAAAACTCTGTCTGACTCCTTTCAAGACCGGGTTTTACAATATTCTTCTTCATCATAAATGAAATTGTATCTTCACTGACCATGACTTCACAACAAATGCCATACATTTATGAATTATGAATTATGGCCTTATTCAGCCTAAGAAATAATTTCAAGCTCTTGTGTCGACGTGATTTGATGGCTTCTTGTGCATGGGAAAAATCTCTTTTGGACATAATTCTCATAACTTGAGAAAATCATCTCGTATATCTATAAAATGCTGCTTTACTAGGCACCCAGTAATTCTATCTACTGCTGAAACATTCCTTATTATTTTACCTTCCTTGTTTATTTTCAACTTTCAAAATTGCATTTCGGATCTAAGAGATAAGAGGTAAAATTTTCTTCCAATAACAACACGAATAATCAAAACTTTCCTCAATTGAAAATTAATATAGATATTCATTTACAAAAGGAATTGTTTCTAAGAATGGTATATACAGTGATTCATACATTGAGTAATGAGGTATGAAAATCCAATACTACACAAGCTACGATCTTTACTGTTTATCGGGACCAAATTCTCTGCTATATTTATGAGTGGCATTAATGTTTCATCATTTATTTTCTTCACACCACCATAGAGTTTAATCTAAATTTAGCTCTGGGGCCGGGAAGGCCATTCGGAAAGGCTACGTAACGAAAGAGAATTTCACCAATCAATAAAATATTACGACATGAGAGATGAGATGGACTTGTCTTAGGAATAATTTGAAAGTAAAGGAAAAACGGTACTTTAAACGTAAAATTTGAAAATAATTTCAACTAACATCAGGACGAATTTCTCATAACTCATTCAATTCTTTACATGAATTTAACTTTTCCATCAACTTCTGTATATGTTTACTAAACTTTGCATATTTCATACGCGCTGTAATAATTCACAGATTTTATAGATTGGATCAAAACGTTTGATCATAATTATTCAGACATGAAAAAACTTACTATTTTTCACAACAAATGCAGTGATTATTTGTTTTACTGATTATTTATTTTTAAATCAAACACATGGAAACATGGGCTGACATTGACACTTTTTCGGTGATTTATTTTTTTCATTGTTTCAAGTCCAAATTAATATTAGACATTTTTTAAAATCACACACACACACATACACACACTCATTCCCCATCATGCAAACGTTCCCCGTATAGATTCGATTCGTAATGGATAAATGAGGAGAGAAGCAAATATAAAATGATCAGGATAAATAAATGCAAACAAACATTGCTGCAGACGATGTGCGTCTAATGACGCTACAGAACCAGAGAAAAAGGAGGACGAGAATAAATGTCGCCAGTCTTCGAAGGAATCCTCGGAGCAATTGCGAATCCTCCAAGCAGTTGGGAATCCTCCAAGCAGTTGGGAATCCTCGAAGCAGTTGGGATTCCTCGAAGCATTGGGAATCCTCAGAGCAGTTGGGAATCCTCGAAGAAGTTGGGAATCCTAGAAGCAGTAGGGAATCTTTGAAGTAGTTGGGAATCCTCAGAGCAGTTGAGAATCTTCGGAGCAGTTGGGATCCTCGAATCAGTTAGGAATCCTCGAAGTAAATGAGAATCCTAGGAGCATTTGGGAATCCTCAAAGCAGTTGGAATCCTCCAAGCAGTTGGGCATCCTCAGACCAGTTTGGAATCTTCGGAGCAGTTGGGAATCCTCGGAATAGTTGGGAATCTTCAAAGCAGTTTAGGAATCCTCGGAGCAGTTGGGAATTCTCGGGGCAGTTGGGAATCGTCAGAGCAGTTGAGAATCCTCG
>NC_090753.1:57066836-57069336 GCF_036898095.1 Palaemon carinicauda
CATTTCTCAATGTTCTGCCACAAGATTCGTTATTTCAGTAAGATCCCTTTAGAGCAATAACAAAATCATTACTGCTCTTGTTGTTCAATGATCATTTTCTCTGGATGTCAATGCACAATTGAAACATCTACAATAAATGTATATTAGGGGTTGTGGTAGCCTGATATGATACGCGGTCAATAGGCGTAAGAGGAGATGATGATGATGATATATATAGGATAAAATATAAGCGTGTATATATATAAAGGAATATATATGTATATATATATATATATATATATATAAATATATATATACATACATACATATATATATATAGTATATATATATATAATATATATATATATATATATATATATACTATATATATATATATATATATATATATATATAATATATATACTATATATATATAAACATCCAAAATACGGAAACAACATACATGGAAATAGGTTCGAATATATATATATATATATAAATATATATATATATATATATATATAATATATATATATATATATATATATATATATATATATATACGTGTAAGGTGTGTTTGTGCATGTCTTTGTGAGCGTTCTATTAAAAATGGTAGATAAAACCAAAAGCCATGTACACTTATAAAATCCTAACGTTGCCCTGGTACGCTAAACTGCTAAATGCAACCTCTGCTCACCCTCTCTGTGGTATGGATAATCCCAACTAGTCAGTTGAAATTAAAAAAAAAAACGATGGTCGTTTAGATGTGTGTAACAAACAAACCACTTCGTTTAATCCCAGAAAAAAAAAAAACTTTCTTGCAATTACTGAGGTTTCCCCAAAATCTTTCTTATCATAAATTGAATTAACCGCAAACTCGGGAGTCTACGTTCTGTTAACACACTCTCTCTCTCTCTCTCCTCTCTCTCTCTCTCCTCTCTCTCTCTCTCTCTCTCCTCTCTCTCTCTCTCTCTCTCTCTCTCTCTCAAAGTAACCATGTATAGCATGTATATCTTCCAAATATATATATAAAAAAAGTACGAACAGTATTGGGATTCGAGCATGAAATACAGGTGGCTGTCAATCAAAGGAAAAACATTTCATGAGTAAAACCACGAAAAGTTCAACATATTTTAGCTGATTAGTTTTAACTATGTGATTCCCTTTTACCGTTAACTCTTACAATAGACTGTTAGCTTCAACAGACAGTGTTATTGCCTACACCAACGAAGTTGGAAGGAGGTAATGTTTTTGCCCCTGCTCTGTGTGTGTCTTTTTTATGAACAGCTTCCTGGCCACAATTTTAATAGTAGAGTAATGAAACTCACAGCGATTAACTATTATGTAAAAAGCTGGCAATTATTGACTTTTGTAAGGTCAAAGTCAAAGGTCAGGGTCACAGTCAAGCAAAATGTCCACTTCATGTAATCACCCATAAGTTTGGACATCGTTGTTACAGACTTCAAATTTAGTTCATATTTGAGTCTGTGAAAATCTACGCCAATTAATAAATGTAAAGGTCAAAGGTCAAGGTCAAGGTTGAGCAAATGGTCGGGAATTAGCTGCCGCGGCGGAGGTCTGCGCTCTACTGAGTGACCCTCTAGTTTGGATTGTAGCTTTACATTACTTTAATTGATATTTCCAATCTGTCATAATCTCATAAAGTGAAATAAAAAATGCGATATTTAAAAGAAAATAAATTAGACATTTAAAGCTATTCATAGATCAAGGTATAAAGACACCAATATACACCTTTCACCTTCAAAAAATAACATAAGACACAATAGACATAAGTACCCCTATCACACCTCAAAATAAGTTACATTACACACCTAGGACACCAATAAAACACCCCAAAGGAAAAAAATAATACTTGTCATAAGAACCTTATATATATATATATATATATATATATATATATATATATATATATATATATATATATATATATATATATATATATATATATATATATATTCTGCATTACAAATCTATTCCTCAAGGACCTCACCACTTGGTAAATATTTTCATGAACATCATCTCACCTCATAGCCCACCTAACCTCTATTTAAATCATAACCTCCTGGGTGTAAATGACAAGGAGACGAACTCAAGAAATAAAATGAAAAGAGAACCGCTATCTGAATCCCCCCCCCCCCTCGAACCCCAAGGCAATATTCCTGCAACCTAGTCTCGATATCCTTAAGGTAAACTCAGCTTCGCTGTGACCGGGGTATGGAGATCTCCCTGGGTCGGAGGTATTCCATCCACAGCAATTTATTGCTACCCACAGATACTCCTTAACATTAACTTAAAAGGGGAGGGGGATATCCACTGTCTTGTCTTTTCAGTTTCTTCCCGTTGAATGGGACTTTTTGTTGATTTTTTTTCATGTAATTGCTAAATTTTTTTTAGGTTATTTTTAAGTTCATAACAAATAACAAAGAAAAAAAATATTTTTTTTGTTAACTTTTTTCATTTATTTGCATCATAATCTTTTTTTTTTTTTACTTATTTTTAG
>NC_090753.1:57074336-57081836 GCF_036898095.1 Palaemon carinicauda
GGAAACAAGGCATCAGATGGAATAGTGAGCTTGAGTTTATCCAGAAAAAAAAAGAAAAATGAAAAAAAAAAAGAAGGGAATAAAAAATCATCTAAACTAAACTAGTGAGAAACAAGCCAAAACGTATCAGTTTTACCATAGTATATCCCAAATAGAATCCATTCTCATAATTTTAGAAAAGTACATAACTGTATCAACGACTTACGATCCTAAGTATCACAATCAGAATGAACCAAGTAGTAGTCTATTTCTCGACCCTTTCGACAACCTTGACCTTGACCTTTGATTTTAACATGCACCAATTGGCGTGGATTTCCATACACTCAAATATGAACCAAGTTTGAAGTTCGAAGTCTCTTAACATTTGCTTCTGCCCTCTCATACATATCTTGGGTGATTCTTACGTATTTCTCACGGACTCCCTTTTCCCTCATGGGTAAGTCATAAGTAATTGACCTAATGTGTAATTATCCAAGGAATAAACGGAATTGGGATTAATAATCCAGGACAACTATTCTAATGAGTTTCTGTCTAAGATCAGGGGGGATGCGTTCAAGCAAACATCATAATCATCTCCTCCTACGACAATTGATGAAAAGGGCCTCGGTTAGATTTCGCCAGTCGTCTCTACCTTGAGCTTTTAAATCAATACATCTCCATTCATCATCTTCCACGTCACGCTTCATAGTCCTCAGCCTTGTAGGCCTGGGTCTTCAATCTCTTCTAGTGCCTAGTGTAGGCCAATTAGGTGTATGTTAATTTAAGTAAAATAGACATGTAAGTTTATAACACACCCAAACGTGCATACACATACAATATATATATATATATATATATATATATATATATATATATATATATATATATATATATATATATGTGTGTGTGTGTGTGTGTGTGTACGCATATGTATATATGTTTGGGTTATTTAAACACACAAACACGCGAATACGCACGCATACACACACACACACACACACACACACACACACACACACATATATATATATATATATATATATATATATATATATATATATATATATATATATATATATATATATATATATATATATATATACAGTATATATGTGCGAGGGCAAATAATATTAAATTTGCGGAAAACAGAAAAATATTGAAGTTATGACTCGCTGACTGGCAGAAAAATAAGTAAATGGGATATATTTAGAATGATTTAGAAATGATATATTGTCCAAGAACCAGAGAATGATTTGAGCTGAGAGAAAATAGTTATGAGGATTGACGGTTCTCTTTAGAAGGAACTTTGAGAGCACACACTAACTTCCATCCTTTGATGCTCGTCTCACACAAGGCAACAACACATCACTTAAGCATTCAGTGTCTAATTTTTTTTTTTTTTTTTTGGATAACTCGATATAATAGTAATACGTTAACAAAATATCAATAAGTCAACAATATTTTGTTATGTCAACAAAATCTTAACAAGCCGGGAAAATCTTAGTAGGTAGTAGGTAGTAGGAAGTAGGTAGCAGGTAGTAGGTAGTAGGTTAGTCAGGGCACCAGCCACCCGTTGAGATACTACCGCAAGATAATATGGGGTCCTTTGACTGGCAAACAGTACTACATTGGATCCTTCTCTCTGGTTACGGTTAATTTTCGCTTTGCCCACACATAAACCGAATAGTCTGGCCTATTCTTTACATATTTTCCTCTGTCCTCATACACCTGACAACACTGAGATTACCAAACAATTCTTCTTCACTACAACAATGTAATTGTTCAGTGGCTACTTTCCTCTTGGCAAGGGTGGAAGAGACTTTAGCTATGGAAAGCAGCTCTTCTAGAAGGACACTCCAAAATCTAACCATTGTTCTCTAGTCTTGGGTAGTGCTATAACCTATGTACCATGGTCTTCCACTGTCTTGGTTTAGAGTTCTCTAGCTTAAATGTACACTCGAGCACACTATTCTGTTTTATTTCTCTTCCTCTTGTTTTGTTAAAGTTTTTATATTTTATATAGGAGATATTTATTTTAATGTTGTTACTTTTCTTAAAATATTTTACTTTTCCTTGTTTTCTTTCCTCACTGAGCTATTTTCCCTGTTGGAGCCCTTAGGCTTATAGCATCCTGCTTTTCCAACTAGGGTTGTAGCTTAGCATGTAATAATAATAATAATAATAATAATAATAATAATAATAATAATAATATAAGTAGACAAAATTTTATTGAGTCGACATACCCTTAAGTTAACAAATGTTTGATAAGTCGACAAAATCTTGAGTTAACAAAATCTTAAAAAGTCGACAAAATCTCAACATATGTTTAAAATGAAATAAACATTGCTCCCATAACTAGAAAGTAAAAACATTTATCATCTCTCAGCTTCAAAGGGAATTGTCTCTGAAGCAATATTTCTCATAAGATGATCATCAAAAAAATCATTCAACGTAATCACTACATTTAGTACCCTGACTCGTTCCACAGTTTGGAATTATGCCATAATTGGATGAATAAAATAGAAATTAAGCTTTTGCGTAGTTTAATAGAGTTTTCCTAAAAAAAATTTAACTTTATTGTACTCATTTTGCCATCATTTTGATTTTTTTTTCTTTTCCTGATTTAGCCTTATCAGTTTGGTAGATCTCCTCATCATCATTATGAATTAGTTCACTTTCATTATGAATTTCTCTGTCGCTAAAATGCAATTCTTTCAATATCGTCTTAACATTAAGATTCCTCATTACCATAAAAAAAATTTAACGGGTTATTATTTTCGCTAGTCATGGAGTCTAGCAAGAGCTCAGCTGGCTTTGTCTGTGGATCGTTGTCCATTGTGGCTATAAAATTAATATAAATGAACGTATTGCTTTTAATATTCAACAATAGACTATATTCTAAGATAGCTTCACTACCTAGCACTTCTGCTGAATGATATCAGCTGGGAACAAAGTTCAACAATTTCAAAAACTCTGTCAAAATAAATCTAGACTTTCCCATCCTTATTACGCAAAAAAAAAAAAAAAAAAAAAAAAAAAAAAAAAAAAAAAAAAAAAAAAATTTAAATTTCCAAATCTAATAGTTTATAGGAAGATAAAAAGAAGTATGATTAATCAACTTCAATACACGAAAATAAGTAACACAAGAAATGTGGAATAGTTTATGTAAAAATAAGGAAAACAATATTAACACAACTTAAATACATGAAAAGAGGAGACAAAAGAAAGACCGTCACTGACAAAGAACTAGAATTGAAAAAGGGAAGTGTGTATGCTCTGCAAACATGCAGGAAATAGAACTGTTGGTCTATGTAATGGAAAAAGCCTCGACTAGGGGTATAGTTCATGCAGCAGATTTTTTGGCATTATATAGATTTTATCTGAACTTTTAATGAAAGGTTCTCTAAAATTAGTTTTCAGGGTTAGCAGCAAAATAATAAAAGGATCATTACACTGTCGAACAGTCACCCCATGTAAGTTCCAGGAGAAACAAGGCATTGGCTGGTTATGATAACTAATGGAGGCCTACTAGCATCCTAAAATATCCCTCCTTAACTAACACGGACAATAAAGGTATGATATCAGTTATTTCCATCAAGCTAAGAGCAAGTCCACCTATGTAAGAACCAGAAGGAACAAGGCAATAGTCTTTAATGTCTCAAGCTAAAAGCAGGTAAATCTATGTAAGACCCAGAAGGAACAAGACAATAGTCCCTAATGTCTCAAGCTAACAGCAAGTCAACCTTTGTGAAAACCAGGAGGACCAAGGCAATAGCTGTATCTTGAGCTAAAAGCAAGTCCACCTATGTAAGACTCAGACGGAAAAAGACAATCGCCGTTAATGACTCACCAAGAAAACCTATTAGAATTCCAGAACGTCAAACCACTAACTCGCAGAAACAGTAAGAATGCAGTCCTTGTGATTTCCATTAGGACATGAGCGGTGTTTGAAATTTGCACCACCTGACTGGGAAGACCCGGGAATACAACTCGGCTATTGCTGCTAAGGGCTGACCGGATAAGCTCTGAAGGTAATCTTTACACTTAATTACCATAATTATTCAGGAAAAGTTCAATTAATCATTATCACTTTATCCCGCCCTCCCCCCCAAGAAAAAAAAAAACACGAAGAGCTAACGGCTGAGCATTCATGCAATTTCTTTTTTCTCACAATTTGTTTCCATTAAAAATTCATTCTATTTCCGTGCTCAGGTGAAGGAAGGCAATTGAGTGGATAATTAGTTTCCCAGTCTCTGTCCATTTTATCTAATTAGAAAACTGAATAGTTCCATTTGGGCAATGAAACTTTTGTAACATATTTATATTTAGTAAACATAACTGAAAATAGATGCTCTGTGAATTATCTAATTCTTAAAGGAATATATCATATATCTATATACCGACACAAAAAGTACTCGGTAATTCAATCACTAAAGATGCTTATGTTACACAAATATATTCTAAAACTTCAAACTTGAATGAAAGTTGTTTAGTATCTATTTCGTAAAAGTACGTTTGAATAAATTGATAAATAAATACGTTGAAATTTATTTTCCACAAACGTTGCACCAGAAAAGTGGCATTGAAATAGATCTACAGTAGTTTATACAATACGTGCACTCAAGAATCCCTATTTCCTTCTGCAATTCATCATTTTTTATATTTAATATCACACTAATCTCTCTTAAGAAGTTTATAATCCAAAGGTGAAACCAAGAATAAATTACCAGAGGAATTTTTTGATAATTAATATCGTACTGATTTCATTCAATAAATTTATAACCTCTTTATCAGATTTTAAAGGTCACTCATGAATGACAGAGGTAAGGGACAGTGACACTGCCCTATAAAGCAGGACAATACCCTAGAGACTGACCATATTACATATGATCAGCGACCAAGACACACTCTCCAACCAAGCTAGGACCAAGGAGGGTCAGGCAATAGCTGCTGATGACTCAGCAGAGAGACCTACAGGCTAACCCAAAGCCCACATCCTTAGCTCACAGAGATGGTTAGATTGCAATGACTAAAGAAACTAACGATTTTGAGAGGGACTCGAATCCCCGTCTGGCATTTACCAGTCAGGGACGTTACCACATCGGCCACTACAGGATTTAAACCTGTCAGATGTGAAACTGAGAAAAATATCATTATTTCTATTGGAAATAATTATCATTAAAAAACTTGAATGGTATTTTGCGTTTCCCTTCTGATTGAGAATTGCACTAGAAATCCTTCACTCTCTTCTTTCCCCAAATCTTCTCTATATTCCTCATTTCTTAAATTACAATTACGTCTTATTTTTTACCTTCAATATTAACATACTGTTAATTAAAATGGAGGACAAATTTAACTTTAATCTATAACAGTTTATGAAAAAAAATTATGACCCCTCACATTTTTTCAATTCAACCCAAAATAAAACAGTCCTTTTGATTTTACCTTCTATTTTAACATACTACTAATTAAAAATGAGGTATAAATTGAGCTTATATTAAGAGTATCTTGAAGAAATACACAATTTCTTCATGATTCTGCACGATTTTATATCTGAACCAAAATAGAACAAGGCGTTTTGATTTTTCTAAATTCGAGTTGAACCTCCAATGAAAGCTTCATTCTTTCTGCAGCATATTGACCGACAGTCATAACGTTAGAAGTAACCCCTTGTCAATAGTCCCGAATGAAGCAAAAACACATTACTTGAAGAGACTAAAGAAACCTTGTGTTTGTTCGAAATGTTTTCGTGGCATCACTCTGGTGAAATATCTCGAGAGAAAACATTTGCCCGAACAAACGTTTTGTTATTCAAAACGTTGTGATGGGTTTCTGACGTTTGGTCCAAAAGGATTTTTATGTTATTGCCAAGATGAATTATCTGAAGAAAACGTTCAGCAGAACAAAACGTTTCATTCTTTACCAACGTTGTCAAGAGATGGAGAGAAAATATCCCTCTTTTTGTGTTACAGATCAATTGAAATCATTTTATTTCTTTACTCTGTTAAAATATCTGCATAGAAAGAAAAGCTTTTTTCAAACTACAGAAGTCCGGAGGGGTCTTATCAAATATCTGTTAATAGCATTAAGTGATTAGAGGGGTACTCAACACAGAGCAGACCTCCACCACGGCAGTTATTTCTCGACGCTTTGCTCGACCTTGAATTTTGACATTACCATAAATCTATTGGCGTGGATTTTCATATACTCAAAAATGAACCAAGTTTGAAGTCTCTGTGACAAAGATGTCCAGACTTATGGGTGATTGCGAAAATTGGACATTTTGCTTGACCGTGACCTTGACCTTTGACTTTGACCTTCCAAAGTTTAATAACTTCTAGCTTTTTATATAAGAGTTAATCCGAGGATGTTTCAACTTCGTTAGCGGAGATAATAAATATATATATATATATATATATATATATATATATATATATATATATATATATATATATATATATATATATATATATATATATAATCCAGTAAAAAATCATATTTTTCTTTTTCAAGATATTTCGTAACATTTAAAACTTCATATATGAAATATTCCTCAAATATATTCATATATTCATAGCAATAACATACTATGCTTCTGAAGGCCCAGAGTTGCCATTCATCATTGGTCGAAATTTTCCCAAAAGTTGAAGAATTTCCTCATACATTCCTTTAACAATTTACACCTATCTATCTATCTATCTATCTATCTATCTATCCATCTATCTACCTAAACTGAAGCAGGCCCACTCAGAAAAATATTACATTTGCACGAGGAAACATTTTATCTTACATTTCCCGATTATCGATTAAAGATTAACTATTTTCCACTCAAGATATTTCGTATTTAAAACCTTCTCATCGGCTACTTTCTTTTCTCTTTAAACCAATGAGCATTATCTCCACACTAAAAACATAGATTAGTAATAATAATAATAATAATAATAATAATAATAATAATAATAATAATAATAATAATAAATCACAGATATTCTCTATAGAGAGATTGCCTTAATATCCTATAATCTTCAGATAGGATTAGTCAAACTAAATAACATATCACGAATTTCATATAACTAATTTATCCTACACTTTGGACTCGAAACCAAATATAGACAAATGATCAGTGTGTATCTCTATGATATGCGACAAATAATGAACATAAATTGTATCTACCTTTTATATCTTATAGATACATAACAAACATATGTAAATCTATGGTATGGTTACATAATAAACACAATATGTATGTATATATTATGGATACATAACAAACACAATATGTATAGCTATGGTATGGATACATAAAGAACACAATACATATGTCTATGGTATGGATACATTATGAACACAATTTGTATCTCCATAGTATGAACATAATATATATCTATATGTTATGGATACATTATGAATACATATATATCTCAATGGTATGGATACAGATGCGAGATGAATTCAAGTTAACAGCAATAATGTCACAATAATTCAAGCAATGTGAAACATGCAATGGGAAGCTTAATCAGG
>NC_090753.1:57086836-57089336 GCF_036898095.1 Palaemon carinicauda
CTACATATATATATATATATATATATATATATATATATATATATATATATATATATATATATATATATATATATATATATAATGTATATATATATATATATAATGTATATATATATGTATATATATAAATGTATATATATATATATATATATATATATATATATATATATATATATATATATATATATATATATATAATGCATATATTTGTGTATGTGTTTGTGTGCACGCGTGTGTGGGTATGCCAATACAGGACAAGAAAACTAGAGATCTTGGCGAGACAATCCTCTCTCTCTCTCTCTCTCTCCTCAAAATCAAGAAAAAACCGAGCTGTCTAAACAAATTCAGCAGATCAAAAAGAGTTCGTTAAGAACTCATTGTGAATTATCTTAATGAGAGGCACCTAAAGACTATGACTTTTTCAAAAGAAGAAGAAGAATAAGAAGAAGAAGAATAAGAAGAAGAAGATGATGATGATGATGAAAGAAAGCTCCGAATACAATTAAATATCTTGCTCTATTAAGCTACTTTTTCTGCTCTTCTGTCTCTGAGGAGTTGCTGAAAGAAGAAGAGTTGTCTATTCGCATATTTCTGGCTACGGCAGATGATTTTTCGCTACTTCTTTTTTTTTGGGGGGATAGGTGTATTTGCATAAAAAAAGGAATTAATCTGATTAGAGTGGTTCTTTTTGGGTCTATGAGAACTAATAATAATCATCATCATAATTATCATTATTACTATTATCATAATAATAATAATAATAATAATAATAATAATAATAATAATAATAATAATAATAATAATAATAATAATATTAAAATTCTAATACCAATAATAATAACAATTATTATCATAATAATAATGATAACAATAATAGTAATAATAGTTATAATAATAATAGTAAAAATTATAATAACAAGAATAATAATACTAATAATAAGAGTAATAAGAGTAATAATAATAATGATGATAATAATAATAATAATAATAATGATAATAATTCTAATAATAATAATTCTAATAATAATAATTCTAATAATATAATCACTAACAATAATATTTTCATCATTATTGTTATCAAAAGCCAAGCTACAACCCTAGTTGGAAAAGCAAGATTCTATAAGCACAAGGGCTTCAACAACGAAAAATAGCCCAGTGAGGAAAGGAAATAAGGAAATCGATATGCTACAGTGGAAATAATAAAAATAAAATATTTTAAGAACAGTAACCACATTAAATTAGATCTTTTATATATAAGCTATAAAAACATCAAAACTAACAAGAGGAAGAGAAATAGGATAGAACAGCGTGCCCAAGTTCACCCTCAAGCAAGAAAACTCTAATCCAAGAAAGTGGAAGGCCATGGCGCAGAGGCTAGTGCACTACCTAAGACTAGAGAACAATGGTTTGATTTTGGAGTGTCTTCCTCCTAGAAGAGCTGCTTACCATAGCTAAAGAGTCTCTTCTACCATTACCAAGAACAAAGTACCCACTGAACAATGACATTGTAGTAGTTAACCCCCTGAGAGAAGAATTGTTTGGTAGCCTCAGTGCTGTCAGGTCTATGAGGACAGAGGAGAATAAGTAAAGAATAGGCTAGACTATTCGTTGCGTGTGTATAAGCAAAGGGAAGATGAACCGTAACCAGAGAGAAGGATCCAATGTAGTACTGTCTGGCCAGTCAAAAGACCCCATAAATGTCTAGCGGTAGTATTTCAACGGGTGGCTGGTGCCCTGGACAACCTACTACTATGGCTAGGCTTTAAGAGGGGGAAGGTAAAAGGTTGCACAAGAATTGATAGGTGATGAAAAATCGAGGAAGCGATTGTTAAACAATCATAATTACAAGCCAAACTATAAACCTAGTTGGAAAAGCACAAAGCTATAAGCCCGAGGGCTTCAACAGGAAAAAAATAGCTCAGTGAGGAAAGGAAGCAAGGAAATAAATTAAAAATATGCAGGCTTAATCGAGGAAGCGATTGTTAAACAATCATAATTAGAAGCCAAACTATAACCCTAACTGGAAAAGCCCCATGTTATAAGCCCGAGGGCTTCACCAGAAAAAAAATAGCCCATCGAGGAAAGGGAGCAAGGAAATAAACTAGAAAATACAGGCTTAATCAAGGAAGGGGACCGTCCGCCATGTCCGCCATTTTTTTTCCTAATGATCCAATTAATAAATTTTGGGTCAAGACAAAATGGATGGTTCAGAGGCGGTATCAAATTTAGATTCCCAAAAGTTGAAACGAAAACTTTCTCAATTTCCCAGGTCAATGCAGTTTAAAAGCAATGGATTTATCTCAATTCAACGGTAGCTTTTACTATCTCCAATACAAAATTGCTTTATAATTACTACAAATGCAATTACTTTGAGTTGTTTATTGTACAAATCTATTTTAATTTAACGAACGGAAAAGTTTCTATTGGAAAAAACATGTTTTGAAAAAAAATAACCAATTATATCGTAAATTTTTCTAATGAAACAAATTTATTATTACAA
>NC_090753.1:57099336-57110302 GCF_036898095.1 Palaemon carinicauda
ATATCAAAAGGAGATGAAAAATCCCTCCTTTAATCATGATATAAACCTCCACAGACATGAAGGCTACGAGATGAGTAGTAAGAAGTCCTGGTCATTTCTATCTTCTCAAATGTATCTCATTACCAGAGTTTAAACTGTGGCCATTATCTTGAATGCTGCTGCTTTTTACCTTAGATTACCTTGAAACCTTTTCCAATTTCCTTAAATTTTAAGCTAGTAAAAACGAAATGACCTTAGAATTACCTTGAAACCATGAAAATTACCTCAAACTAAGGTAATTACCTTAAAAGTTTACACCCTGATCATTACCAAAATCACATGCATCGTTTTTAACTTCTTTACAAAGATCAGGATCTGCCTTTGTGTTTTGGAACATGGAACAACATACAGTGATTGAATGGAAGAATAATTTCGGGTTTTTTGGCACCGATATCATTTGCCATAAATAAACTCTAAAATTTAATGCTATCTAAAACAATAAAAGCAAACAGACCAGCTTAAAATTTAAATAGCTTTCAACAGACTTGATTCTAAAATAAGTAAAAATGTCGCCAAAATAGTATTAGACATCCTCTCCAATAATCTTGAAAACGATGAAGCTGTGACCTCATCTCGAGCATTAAACAGAAATCTATTCTTTAGGTACCAAAGAGTCGTTGGGGGGGGGGGGGGTGAATAGGGTCACTCGGTCAATAAATGTCAAAATGTCAGGAATTTTGGCCAGTCATAAAAAAACTCGTGTGTTAAATAAATGTGGCCAATGCAAAGCCGACAAAGAGTAGTCTCCCACTTTCGGGGAATCGTGTTATACCTATAAGAAGATATAACATTCGTTATTTCCCTCAGCTTATTTCCATCTTGAGTATCCCAATGGTGCTACCACATTTCATGAAAGGGTTGCGGTGGCCGAGATGGTAACGTCCCTGACTAGTAATCGCCTGACTAGAGTTTGAGTCCAACTCAAACTCATTAGTTTCTTTGGTACCTACAACCTCACCATTCTTCTGAGCTAAGGGTGGGGGGAGGGAGACTCTAGGTCTATCTGCTGAGTCATCAGCAGCCATTGCCTTGCCCTCCTTGGTCCTAGCTTGGGTGGAGATGGGCCTTGGGCGCTGATCATATGTATATATGGTCAGTCTCTAGGGCACTGTTCTGCTTGATAGGGTAGTGTCACTGTCCCTTGCCTCTGTCATTCATGAGCGGTGTTTCAACCTTTAAACACACCTACGTGTGTCGAAGCCCTCCAAAACTGAACTGTCATACCTCTCAGCTTAATAATAAGGAGCTACTCCTAAAGTGTTCGAAACCTAAAGAGTTGCTTGAATTAAAAACTTCTAAAGCTTTTTCTTGCATCATAGAAATCGACTCGGCAGACGGAAGGAGTCTGACTTGCTCTGACAAGCTTTGTTCCTTGATGAAGATTCACTTGTACTATGTGCGTGTATATATATATATATATATATATATATATATATATATATATATATATATATATATATATATATATATATATATTCATGTATATATACATATATAAATACTCATGTATATATATGTACATATATATACATATATATGTATATACACACAAACACACACACACACACACACACACACATATATATATATATATATATATATATATATATATATATATATATATATATATACATATATATATATATACATACATATATATGCATACATATATATATATATATATATATATATATATATATATATATATATATATACATATATAATTTTATATAAATATATATATATACACACACACACACACATATATATATATATATATATATATATATATATATATATATATATATATATATATATATATATATATATATATATATATATATATATAACGGATTTTGAGCGAAGCGAACAATCTATTTTTGGGTGATATGGCCATGTCGTCCTGATGGAAGTTCCTATAGGGTAGCTTCCTAGGGTATATTACAACTACGGCGATATTCCCAAAGAATTTACCTTAAGGTACCAGAATTCTAACTCCTGCAGCGAGTATCCCTCGTGAAAGGGATATCGCGACATATCAGAGGACGTATTCTAGACACGTCACATGGCAATCTACGACCTGAACAGAGATTTCGTCTCGTAGGAGGTGATTGACGAGATACGAATTCGGGAAAGAAAAAGGGGAGCCGCTCCCAAGGCTTCCCTATCCCCCGATTCGTATGCATGCCTGGCGCCAATCCTGGCGCCATCTGTATTCCTTGTAGCGTACACGAGGTGCTACAGATACTGTATGTAGGGAGGGGTCCTACAGCCCTTTCTTAGAAAGGCAAGGGCGGGTCCATCAGGACGACATGGCCATATCACCCAAAAATAGATTTTTCGCTTCGCTTAAAATCCGTTTTTTGGGCTCAAGCCATGTCGTCCTGATGGAAGTGTACCAGAGCATTACTGTATCTGTGGATTCTCAGAACGTGCCGTACTCCCCGGAGGTAATTTTTTCCCGGTCGACTAGACCTAGAGACCTAAGATGTTACCGTTATACATCTTTTCAACAACTATAAACTATGTTAGAGCTTCCTGCCCCCTACAGGGAAGAGTCCTACTAGACTCTGGAAAAGTCTCGAAGAGTACATATATCTATGTATGAATACCAGGCAAGCTAATATAGTGGTCTCGCCCTATATTAAGTAAAGCATAGTTTGTAAAGGACCACTGCGTCAATATGAAATATCGACCAGTTTTCCGCACAATACTTGTATTGGACAAAGGTTTCATATCCGCATAGGAGGAAAACCAATGCAACATAGCTTGCATAAAGGAACAATTCTATTAGAATTATCCCAGATAAGGTACATAGAATGAATGCTCAATTATACCAATAAATTGACACAGGTGAAGGAGACGCAAGGTTCTCAAGAACCAGATTATTGACAGGCAATAAATAGACAGGTTAACCACAATTATATATATATATATATAAGAAGAGGATAACCCAAAACTTTAAGCATAAGTATGATAGTAAACAGAGCTTGTTTGTCTGAAAGAAAAAACATTAGATGCCACTTTTAAGATACCGAGGTATCAAAGTCATAAAAGCCTGTATTACAAATCAATGACATTAGCGTTAGAAACGCTCGGCACACATGTCTGCACTTATGCTAGGTTCACCTTCGGAAATGGAACAGTCTGGATGGGCAACACAGTGCCCTCACTTAGTTTGTAGTACAGTATGTAACTACACACTCACCCTGGAATTAATCGTCCCAATTAAGACCACTGTTCCTCGCAGAGTTAAACAGTAGGGTTAACACCGCGACCCACTGCTACCACAGATCTCTTTTAGTTCCTCTACTTGCTTCGCATAGTGGCGAAAGAACACTCTGGAAGACTTCCAGTCAGTGTATGAACGGAGATGTTCAAAATCCATACAATTAAAGAAATTTAAGAATGAGGCAACTTTCCTCGGATCGTGACCTGCGGGTGTATTGTCAGGATCCGCTCTGCGAATAAAATATGTGATTTTCGCTCTGAGTTGATTCAGAGATAAATTTGAGCCTGATGTTTCTCCCCTGAATAGTTGACCACCCTTGAAGTCTGAAGTTCTATGAAGATAGACCTTTAGGCATTCTACTGGACATAGAGATGCATCTTCTTTCAGAGGGCAGATTCTCCAGGGACCCCACCTGTTGGTGGGTAACTCATTCTTGGCGAGAAACGTAGGATCCGGAAACAGGTTCAGTTCTTCCCCATCCAGGAACTGAACACGACCTGCCTCTCTCGAGAGGCTACAATCTCACTAACCCTGGCCCCGGACGCGAGTGCAAAATAGGAAAATAACTTTTTGTGTCAAATCCTTTAACGCACACTCTTCATTGCTCAACAGAGAAGCGAAATGAAGAACTTGTCTAAAGACCATGAAATGGGCTTTGGAGGTGCTGAAGGTCTGAGCCTAGCACAGGCTTTTGGGACTTTATTAAAGATCTCGTTACCTAGGTCGACCTGGAAGGCATATAGAATGGGTCTTGTCAAAGCAGACTTACATGCTGAAATCATGTTCGCTGCCAACCCTTGACCATGGAGGTGGGGAAAAAGATAAGCAGAAGTCTGTAAAGATCTCCTGCCTAATCTTCGCCTTGACAAAAGGCCACCCATTTTCTCCAAGATGACTCATATTGCCTTCTAGTAGATTTGCATTTATATTCCTCAAGGAAGTCTATACTGGCTTTCGAAATCCCGAAACGCTTTCTCACCGCTAGGGAAAGAAAATCATGAACTGCAGGGTCCGGGTTTTCTGTAATGAAGCGCAGACAGTTGACTTCTGGACTCGCTGGGTCAGAACTGGATCTGGTAGTGGTACAAACTTCAGCTACAGTTCCAATGCCAGGAGGAACCACACGCTGTTCGGCCACTTGTGGGCCACTATTGCCGCTACCCTTTGAAGGATCTCAGTTTGTTGAGGACCCTCAACAGAAGGTTGTGAGGAGGGAACAGATAAATCTTGGACCATCTGTTCCAGTCGAGGGACATCGCGTCCACTGCTTCCGCTAAGGGGTCCTCGTACGGGGCACGTACAGGGGCAACTTCTTGTTGTCTTTCGTCGCAAAGATGTCTATCTGCAGTTCTGGGACTGATTCAGAATGAAGGAGAATGATCCTGCGTCTAAGGACCATTCCGACTCTATCGGTGTGAACCTGGATAGAGCGTCCGCTGTCACATTGCGGACTCCTTGAAGGTGAACTGCCGACAGGTACCACTTCTTCTTTTCCGCCAATCGGAAGACGGCCAACATCACCTGGTTGAGAGGTGGTGACCTCGATCCTTGTCGATTAAAGTATCTTACAACTACCTCGCTATCTATTACCACTTTATGTGGAACGAATGACGCGGGGAGACTTTCTTTAAGGTAAGGAGCACTGCCCTAGCTTCTAGAAAGTTTTATGAGAAAGGTCTTGAATAGCCTGGACCAAGTCCCCTGGACTTTTTTCCGATGAGAGTGACCTCCCCATCCCTCCTTTGAGGCGTCTGAGTGAATCGTCACCGACGGGGGAGGTGGCTGAAGAAGAACCTGACTTCTTTAGATGTCTGGCTTGGGACCAAGGCCTGAGAAGAGTACTTAGCCGAAGCGGCTGGTCTTCTCAGATCTCTTCACGCGTTTGATGCATAACTTCTCCAAACTCCGATTGCATCCTTTAGCTGTGCTCTTATCACTGGGTCTGTCACCGAAGCAAACTGGAGAGAGCGCAGTACTCTCTCCTGCTCGTGTCTTGATATCCTTTCGGAATCTTGAAGTCTCTTGACAGAACCCGCTATCTCCTTCCTTTTCTTCGCCGGGGTGGAGAAACGGTGTGACAAAAGGTCCCAGTGGATCTTAGCCACTGGAACTTTTGAGAAGGAGAAAGTCGAGACATTTTCTGTTGATCTTGAAGCCTAGGTACTCTAGGAACTGGATGACTTGACTGGAAGCTTGCAAGCATTCTGTCTCGGATGCTGCCCACACCAACCAGTCGTCCAGGTAGGCTACTACCTGAATTCCCTTTAGGCGAAATTGTTTGAGAGCTACGCTCGCAAGCTTCGTAAAAATCCTTGGGGCTATGTTTAGCCCGAATGGCATGGCTCCGAAGGCGTATAGTCTTCGTTGTAGCCTGAACCCTAGGTAGGGGGAGAGTCGATGGCTAATTGGAATGTGCCAGTAGGCGTCTGACAAGTCTATAGAGACGGAATATGCCCTCTTGGGCAGTAAGGTCCTTATGTGTTGCAGTGTTAGCATTTTGAATTTGCAATTCACTACGAACTTGTTAAGTGGCGACAAGTCCAGAATGACTCTGAGCTTTTCCGAGTCTTTCTTGGGAACACAAAACAGCCTCCCTTAGAAATTGATGGGCTTCACCCTTTTTCTCCAACCGTTCTTGAACGTACTCCTCCATAACGGGGGTGGAGTGTTGGAAAAACCGAAGGTACGGGGGTGGAGTGCTGTACCAGCTCCCGCCCAGTCCATTCTTGAGTAGGCTGTGGGCCCAGGGATCGAAGGTCCACCGATCCCGAAATTTCAGAAGTCTCCCTCCTACCGGTATCACCTCACTTGGACTGCCATCCTGAGGTCTTGCCTTCCTGACCACGACCACCCCTGAATCCCCTTCCCCTTGAGGGGCGTCTAGACGAGCCTCTGGCTGCTCCTCTAGGCTTTGCTCGAAAGGAAGTAGACTGCCCTTCGAACGCTGGGGTGAATGCCGTGGACTGTGTCGACACGGCCTGGGGTACCCACTGAAAGGTGGTCGGGGTTTGTGCCACGATCTGGGGCACTGGGGGCAATGGCAATTGCAGTTGCTGTTGCTGTCTAAGAGGCTTGGCTGGCCGAGACGGTAGCCTAGTCCTCATAGTCTTCCTCTTTGGTTGAGGACCCTCATCCGGGGAAGACTTTCTTTTGATAGCCAGGCCCCACTTCTGGAGAAGGTTTCTATTCTCCAAGGCGGCTTTATCAAAAACTTCTTTGACCAAGTCGGTAGGGAAAAAAGGTCTTTTCCCCAAATGTTGGAGGAGATTAGTTTCTTTAGCTCGTGCCTCACCGTAGCGGAGGTAAACACGAACTCCCTACAAGCTCTCCTTGCCTTGACGAAGCCATAAAGGTCCTTCGTCACTGTGGCCAGATGAGGCTTGGCCACTACCATGAACATTTCATGGACCTTGGGGTCACTTGCCATCGTCTCGAGAGTAGTCTGAAGAGACATTGAGGCAGTCAGTCTTTCTTTTGTATCGAACTCACTTCGCAAAAGAAAGTCAGACAGCTTAGGGAGGTCCTTGCCGAACTGACGTCCGGCAATATCAGCCTCCAACTTTCCCACTGAGAACTTAAGATGGACGTCCTTCCAGTCTTTGTGGTCCATAGGCAGGGCCAGCAACAAGGGTTTACACTCCTCTAGGGAGGGGCAAGACTTGCCGGCCTCGATTGCTTTTAGTACAGCCAGAAACCCTTTCTGTAAAAGGGGGAAGGCTCTAGTAGGCGAGGACACAAAGGAAGGGAGCTTCCTATTCAATGCAGCTACCTTTGAGTTAGAGAAGCCCCTCTCTTTCATCGAGGATGAAAGTAGAGCTTGAGCCTTAGCATGGTCCATCACTATGACCTCCTTCGGCTCTGTCTCCTCCTTTGAAGCTGGTTCCTTCCTCAGCCGGACATAACAGTCCGGATATGATGCCTTGCTGGGCCAGAATTCCACCCTCCAGGGGAACTGAGCCCAGCTTATCCGAGATGACGATCTTTCCAGTCGTCATCGGCATGTGCTCAGCATACCTCCATGGGTTAGCATCTGAGCACAAGGGAAGGTCTTTCACATTGAGCTTTTTCTGGGGCCCATGTGATTCTGCAAGGCACTGCATTCGCAGTTCCATTGCAGCCGCCTTCTCCTGATTCTCCTTCTGCATTGTTGGATCATTCCAACAATAGAAGAGAGGGCCTGTCCCAGCTCTACTGGGAGACCGGCCGATGTAGAGGGGCTTGAACTTCATCCTGGGCTTCTGCCAGGAGGTCTTCCTCCTGACACCCGTCCACATCAGATATCCTGTCATTTAGCTGGATGTCTTGCATCGCGACCGCGACTTCAGCATCCACCTGGATCTGAACTTAGGGGATCTCCTCTTGAGGCTGGGGAATCACTGCATCAGCTGATGCCTTAGGGAAAAAATACGCCCTCATCTTCTCACTTGGAAGATAAGGGCCAGAAGTGTTCTTTTGGAAGCCCCTTACCCGGGTACGAAGCTTCTTCCTAGCTATTTAAATGTCTCATTAATCAGGTTAGTGCACACGGTACATACCTGAGGGTCCCAATACCGGAGATCATCCTTGGAGACAGCGTATGCTGCGTGTCTCCTACAAAACGCATGTCCGCAGAGGTTCTTGCTGCTGACATTGCAGAAAGCACTTCCCCACTTCGGAGTGTCCTTCTGTAAAGAGAAGAAATTTCCATGAGTATCAAGTGAACTATGTATCACTGGATATGCATAGTATAGCATAACAACTCATAAAGGAAAGACACACACTTGTGTTTCCCTCACAACCCATTGCTGCAGCCTTCCAGATAATAAAATCAAAATGGTTTATCTCTACTAGAGTAACCAATGCAAGGTTCCCAGAGGAAACAGGTGGAGCTCACACCTAGGCAATGATTTTAAAATCCTGGATAATAGACAGGGAAGAACTCTGCTTCCTGTCTGAGGGCAACAGCAAAGGGCTGTGCAAGAAAACACAATAGTGTTAGAAGATACAGTGCTGTACCTAAACCTTTACTATAGTTTTCTTCTTACTGTATATGCTATACAGAAGAATACTAGTACAGTATAGGAGGATGTGTGCCGGCCTGCCTTTGCCGGCCGGCACACACCACAACTAGCTTTAAAGTATACTACTTAACAGCTATTGGGCGGCAGCACTCTGGTTCAAATGCCTGTGCCGGCGGCAGCAGCTGCCAGCCGGCAACAGCCAGTGTTGGCCGGCAATGACTGCCGGCCAGCAACTACACAAGGTAGTACCCAGCTGCCGGCCACACTCTTGGTGACCGGCAGACAAGGACTGACATAAGCCAGCCGGCAAAGGTACAAGACCGATGCCAGCCGGCAGCAAAAGAACCAGAAGACTACACCTGCCCCGGCTGCCGGCCTCATAGGCCGGCAGCCGGCCTCATAGGCCGGCAGCCGGGACAGGTACAGCACTAGAAGAAAATAGAATGGATGCCGGGATAAGAGTGTACACAACCCCCCAAGCCCGGAAACCGAAAGAGTGCATATAAGGAAGGGGAGAAACTTAATTCAGGCTTCCTTGACCAATGCCGTCCGGCTCTGCCGGCAGGCATGGATGAGGGACCAAGAGAGGTCCGGGCAGCACTCGAAAACATAAGACCCTTGCCGGCCAGCATCTCTGCCGGCCATCATCTCTGCCGGCCGGCAATGGGCTTAGTCAATTCCACATCCCAACCTATACTAGGTCCAGAAGTAGAATGACGTACAGTACAGTAATACCCCTGCCGGCCAGCTCTGCCGGCCGGCAAGGTACAGTACAGTAATGGCTAGGCCATTACGGAGATAGAGGGGCAAGGGACAAGAGAGTCCTGCCAACCTTGCTTTAGTGACAGATCACCCGCAGCCAAGAACTTTGTCTTAGCCTAAGGGAGATCTAAGGGAAAGGGCCAGCAATACTTGCTAGCTTCCAGAGCACCAAAGCAAGGAAGGCGTTGCTACTCCCAAAGGAAGATTTTATCCTCCCCCGAGAATAGCAACAGGACTTAGTCTGGTCGATCACAAAAGAAGGAATCATAACTTACAGAAACCTTCGGTAGTGACCTAAGGGAGCTAAGCTCCCTTTGTAAGTGTTAGGTCAGCGAGGGGAACTCTGCCCCAAGCCAGACAACACGGACTCAGACTAAAAACTCTGTTGTTCTGTCCCTCTTTGAACCAGACTTTGCTGGAACAGGAAGGTACAGTAACACCCTAGTATAGTTTTATCGAAAATAAATTCGGAAAAAACCACTTAGGGATAAGCCCAAGGCTTAAACAGAGGGAAAGGGATTGCATACCTTCTCCGAAGAAAGAAAGCAACCGGGGAGTATGATAAAGTATACTAAGCTCCATAAGCAATCAGCCTAGGCACCAAGAGAATCGATTACCTAATTCACCGAAACTCTCACGTATACAATCTTGGAAATATTCCACACAGTCTAAAATGTATAAAATATAGGCCTAAAGCTTCAATAAAATTTTAATTACACTCGGAAAACCAAAATCATGCATTAAGTACTAGGACCAAACGACTAGGCTACATGGCCTAGCGTAGGCCAGAATGGCGAATACTTCGCCAAATAATACTACAGCACGAAAGGAAATCCATGTAAAGCTAAATAGCTAAAATTTATTAGCAAAACAACCAGGAATGTCACACTGACTAACTTAATTTATACCTAGCGAGTGACATTGTGTCCAGGACACCTCTGGTAGGCTACGGCTCTTGTATCAAAGATTAATCCTATTAATCACTCAAAATTTTACCAAGAGCCTACATTTATACATAACAGACACTATACTCAACTTATCCGAGGCCAACGAAGACGGAGAAGCCATGAAAAGCTGAATAAATCCAAGATTTGCGAGAAAAACAAGGAAAAAACACAGAGTTGTTAAGCTATGCAAAAGGAATACAGATGGCGCCAGGATTGGCGCCAGGCATGCATACGAATCGGGGGGATAGGGAAGCCTTGGGAGCGGCTCCCCTTTTCTTTCCCGAATTCGTATCTCGTCAATCACCTCCTACGAGAGAGACGAAATCTCTGTTCAGGTCGTAGATTGCCATGTGACGTGGTCTAGAATACGTCCTCTGATATGTCGCGATATCCCTTTCACGAGGGATACTCGCTCCAGGAGTTAGAATTCTGGTACCTTAAGGTAAATTCTCTGGGAATATCGCCGTAGTTGTAATATACCCTAGGAAACTACCCTATAGGAACTTCCATCAGGACGACATGGCTTGAGCCCAAATATATATATATATATATATATATATTATATATATATATATATATATATATATTATATATATAATATATGTATATATATATATATATATATATATATATATATATATATATATATTTATATATATATATATATTATATATATATATATATATATTCATTTGTACTATCTTCAAGTGCGGTGTATCACTCCTTGCCAAGAGTAACAAAGGTCAACTTAAGACACATCTGCTACCAAATAAATTTTGGCTCAGCTCGACCACTTAGGGATTTTGGTCTAGGGGATTCAGAAGGAGATAGGGGAGGGGATGGGGGGTGGAATTAGGTTAGGTAGGGGGATTGACATAGGGCATGGAAGGATAGGTTGGGGAGGGAGAGGGATGTGTTTAAGTTTACCAGCAATGCTTGGGGATTTGAGGATATTAGCGGTAGGGAAATGGATTGTAGGAGAGGGT
>NC_090753.1:57110802-57113302 GCF_036898095.1 Palaemon carinicauda
TTAAAATATAACCAATGATGATCAACGAACCTGGTTTCAGTCTACCAGTAGAAATCAGACGCAATATATATATATATATATATATATATATATATATATATTATATATATATATATATATATATATATATATATATATATATATGTATATATATACATACATACATACATACATATACTGCATATATATATATATATATATATATATATATATATATATATATATATATATATATATATATATATATATATATGTATATATATATATATATATATATATATATATATATATATATATATATATATATATATAATTAGTACATCATTATACTATCTATATAAATATAAATATATATACATATATATATATATATACATATTTATATATATAATCATTACATAAAACATTAAAAATATGTTATACAGATGACACAATTATTTACCATCAATACATCACAAACAAGAATTTCTCATCAATTTTCTGGCTTTGGGGTTTCGGTTTATCCATTACTCAATTTCAGAGAGAAAAAAAATATCATTTTAGGTCATATTTTTACTTAACATGGGCACTAAAATTACCAAATTTCTACTTAACATACGCAATAATATAACCTGGGTCTAAATCCTAGAGATAATCGATTATAAGTTTCCATTCCCTCAACGTATTAACATTTGTAACTTTAATGTTACTAAGCTTATTTGAATTAGAATTAGAGACGGTACTTCCAACACCACTCAAGACGACTCTATTCTCATGCCGAATATGTAATGGAAGGCTGCGCAATGCAGAGAGAGAGAGAGAGAGAGAGAGAGAGAGAGAGAGAGAGAGAGAGAGTCAAACCCTATCATAAATGATAAAATATTAATGCAAAGTCTCATAAATTGCATAAAATATTAATGGATGAAATTGATGAAAGAAATTGATGTTGAACAAGTTGATTGCAAACGCTATCTGGAAAATGGAATTACAAAAGTTAACCACCGCATTTAATCATGCCACGTTTTGCAATGGCAATTTTTGTGGTAACACCATTGCCGGTCCGTGTGATTTATTCATTTATTTCGCTATTTCAATTTGCAAAAAAAAAAAAAAAAAAAAAAAGAAAAAAAAATTCTCTTAAGAGATAAATTTCCTTTTCGTCCTGTGTTTTGAGCTGGAAATATTTTTGATTTTCTGACCGAGCGTCAGTTTAGAATAAAAATAAAAAAAGAAAAAAGAAAGAAAAAAGAGTTTATTGGAATTATAGAATATGTTGCTGTTTTATTCGAGTCAAATATGACGAAATAGTTGATATTTTTTTCTAATTTAAAATTCAATTGAAAGAAAAATCATTGCACTCGATTGCAAGGCACAAGACACTAGAAGAGTTGCAAAACCCAGGCCTACATGGCTGAGGACTATGAAGTGCGTAGTAGGAGATGATGAATAGAGAAGTATTGAATTAAAAGTTCAAGAAAGAGGACTACTGGCGAAATCTAACCGAGGCCCTTTACGTAAATAGGCGTAGGCGGAGATGATGATGATGAATATATATTAGAAAATAAACAAAATCTCAAAGGATAAATATCATGAAACTAGTGTAAGCGACCCGTCAAAAATGACGTCAAAATACTTAGATATACATACACATTCACACATACTCACAGATTCAACTCTTCCCACCCCTCCCCCTATCCTAACTACAACTCGGTTGTTCGGGAATTTGTGGGACAGTGTGGTTTCCGAGTGTACCGTCTATTACGCAAAAAAACAACAACAACAACAGTAAGAAAAATGCACCGAGTGACCACGAAGACTAGAAATTTTCTTCTAATTGTTATTCTTTCTACTCCTCTTTCTTATCCTTCTCTATGAGGTTTTTAATTAAACATATTCATAATTATAATAAAAAGTCTTTATAAATAAAAGCCATTAGTAAAGATCTTCGCTTACATATTTCTTGTAATTAAAATGGGTGAAGCAGTTTCGAAATGTGCAGACGAGGAGGACCAATAAACGAGAAGAAACAGAAGCCAAAGGTTAAAACTTCATAATGAAAAAGCTCACAAAATGATGCAAAGAACTGTCTCTTGACTATAGAAATCCTTCTATGTTAAAACTGTCAACCACTAGAAACTAGCAAACAGACATGAACCAAGTTAATGGAGTATTGACATGTCCCGAGTTGATTGATTAGCATTAATTTATGGTTGTTGACAAAATCGCTCTGGTTTATAATAGTTTCATAAACATCTAACGACGCTGTAATATTTAGTACATGAAAAAAATACTTGGAAAAATGATTAAGGTTTATTTCTAGATTTATAATTTATGTAAATGAGATCAGAAGAGACTCCCGAAGGAATACGTTGATGTTTTAGCAGTGATCAACAATTTTAGAAGACTAAGAGACCTTTCCTGTTTTGTTGATTTCACTAAATTATGCAGCTTCCTTTGATGGAAGGAACTGATATAATTTTCTTTCATTCAAAATTCACGAGATAATGTTCCTTAGAGAGAG
>NC_090753.1:57118302-57135369 GCF_036898095.1 Palaemon carinicauda
AATCATAACCAAATGAAAGAGTTAAGAAATACATTACGAAAAAACGAGGAAAGTGGAGGAACTATGAATATTTATCCGTCAAGAATGCTTATTTTTAAACAGAACTTTCGTCAGTCAAGTCCCGTATTTGTTTCAACAGCTTATTTTCTTGGATTAGCCCCCGATGAGATTGCCATTCAGTGGACAGAGAAATTTGTACAAAAGTCAGTGATATGACTTTGTGACTTATATCATACTAACTCCCATGGAACAAGAGCAATTGAGGGACTAATTAGAGACAGCTGATTCTCCAATGTATTCAAGGAAGAAGAAGAAGAAGAAAAGACTCCGCAGATGTATTGAAACCACAGCTGGACGTTCTAAGGCTGATTGGTGAGAACTAAACCTTCCTTCCTAGGTTAGATAGTTACGATGATTATTGGTCGATGATTAGATAGAATAGGGTACAATGTTTTAGTTGTTTTTCATTGTTTGTTGTGATTTTTATTCTTTGTGATCTTACAAACATTTTACAATTTACCTGTTGTTTTTTACTGGCTGCCAACGCAAGAGCCCGTGCCTTACGTAAGGTAGGGCAATCGAAAGCGAACTACCGAACGAACCTGTTTTTATTTGACTTTGTTGATATTTCATGACCTTGTATTCCAGAATTTTTCTGACTAAATGTTACCGCCCGTCTCGTTTCATCTACATTTCTCGTTGGTTTTATTGTATGGGGTCTTTGTGTGTGTGTGTGTGGGGGGGGGGGGGGTTTAGCGTCAAGAACGTTATTCACTGTAAGTTGAAAGTAATAATCACCAATAAAGATCACATAAACAATCATTTGGCGCCATTCATCATGATTTTAATTAATATTGATAAACATGTCTTTTCATATATACTTGTATAGTGTTAATAAGCTTTCATTATCGGAAAAATTAATTCTATAATCATCCCAATTTATCGATAATTTTTTTTACAAGTGATAAGGGGAATTCAATGAACAAAATCCAATTTGTCTACAAAGTTAATAGAAATTTCCGTTCAGTGTGAAAGATGAATATTTATTACTAAAAATCACTATTAATTAACAATGATGAACAATAATCGCTTCTAATTACTATTAATGAATAATTTTATCCATAATTTTCAATCACCTTTAATGATGTTCTTATTTTTGCCTTAAATAACAACGGCCCTGCTAATGATAAGGCCTTAGGGCTATGATAGTCACTACACTAAAGAGATTTATTTGTATTATTACAGTACTACTAATATACAATGTTTTCCTTTTAAAGGTATGTAAACTTGAACGTTAATTCTTTAGTTATTATTGTTCAATAGTTTCGTCCTTTCTATTTGCTGCTCTTAAGGGGTAAGTAGTTCGAATAGTTTGGCACGTTCGCTGGTCACTCCAGGTTCGGCCTACCAATTATTAGTCAACCCCTAGGCCTATGTAAATTGATATCCCTGTCTATTCGGAAGTAAAAATTCATGTGGGTATGTTGATATGATATAATCTTGCTTTAAATCCTTACACACATACAGTGTATATGTATTTATGTATACATGTAAGTATATGTAAGTACTTATATATATATATATATATATATATATATATATATATATATATATATATATATATATATATATATATATATATATACGTGATGACAGAATTACAGTATACTTAATTCGGCGTCTTTTGATGACTGGGTCTGTAATTTTAAATAAAATTATTAGATATTTTTTTTTCGAAGTTTAAAAATACCACTGTATCCGTATCAGACCAAAATTTTTATTGTATATATTTTTTCATACAATAATGAATGTACGCCTATGTTAAGGGAAGATACCTTAACGTGGTGAAAGCTGTACTAGTCAGTGACACTCATACTAGGATAGTTTGCCGTGAGCCATCACACTAAAGTTTCCCACCATCACCAATCCCCATTGGTCAGCGTGGTGAAGAAAACTGTCCAAATCACATAAATGACTAAGGATGTGTCTGAGGCCTTTGTCCTGCAGTGAGCTAGACAAGGCTGTGTTTGTTAATATTTTGTAAATGCAGGTTAAAGTTATTTAAATGTTTTTAAAGGAGAACATGCTAATGCTTTGCTTTAATATACGAAAAAAACGGTGAATACTTTCATTCATATTTCGTATTTCTTCTTTTCATTAATGAACATAATTTTTGTAGTGTGAATAAGGTTTGATGAAACATCGACTGAAAGTTCATGTGTGATTCTTTCTTCTTTTCTCTTTACACTTTTTTTAGTGATGTAATGAAAGCATCTTTTGTAATTGGGAGTTTGTGGGACACAACGAAGAATTTCGCTCTAATTGGAAATGAAATTGCTTCTTTATTGTAGTAATTTATTAAGCGCTTTATATATATATATATATATATATATATATATATATATATATATATATATATATATATATATATATATATATATATATATATATATATAATTTTAGTATTATTTTAAGTCTCTCTCTCTCTCTCTCTCTCTCTCTCTCTCTCTCTCTCTCTCTCTCTCTCTCTTCGTAAGTTGTAAGTAGAGCAGATTAAGCCAAAGTTTAAAGCGAATAGTCCGAATTATAACCTAGCTCAGAAAAGGGACACCCTCTCTCTCTCTCTCTCTCTCTCTCTCTCTCTCTCTCTCTCTCTCTCTCTCTCTCTCTCTCTCTCTCTCTCTCTCTCTCTCTCTGTATATATATATATATATATATATATATATATATATATATATATATATATATATATATATATATATATATATATATATATATAACGGATTTTGAAGCAAAGCGAAAAATCTATTTTTGGGTGAGGTAGCCATGTCTTCCTGATGGAAATTCCTTCATTAGTAGCCTCATAGGTATATTTGATTACAGTGATATATCCCAGAGAATTTACCAAAGGTATCCAAAATTCTAACTCCTGGAGCAAATATCCCTTTAAATTTTAAAAGGGATATCGCGTAATATCAGAGGGCGTATTCTTGATACGTCTCATGACTATCTACACCCCCAATAGCCCATTTGCTTCGAGGGGAAAGAGTGGCAAGAATAATTAGAGTCGTTAAAGAGACAACGCTCTCGACACTCCTACTGTACTGTAAATAGTGCGCCGACTCGCCACCGCGAGGCGCCACCAAGCCATTCTTTGTAGCTTTGTAGGTGTTGCAGATACAGTACCATAGGGAGGGATTCATTATCCTTTTGTCAAAAAGAGGGTGGGCCCATCATGACGATATGGCTTCAAAATCCGTTTTTTGGGCTCAGGCCATGTCGTCCTGATGGAAGTTTACCAGAGCATTAATGTATCCGTGGATTTTCAATAGTGCCGTTATCTCGAGATAGATATTTCCTATTTGGTCTTCTAGACCTAGAGACACTTGATGTTACTGTTATACATCAATTAACTGATCATAAACTATGTCAGCTTTTCCTGCCCCCTACAGGGAAGAGTCTGGGTAGACTCTAGGAAAAAACCCGAGGAATGTGAGTTCAAGAAACAATCTAGCAAACAGTTTGTATATTAGTGTCATCATATACATAAAGTATAGTTTGTACTTAGATGGCATATCTCTGTATAGGTTACTAATACCTCCCAAGTTTGGCTGAAAAGAGAGAGACAGGTTTATATACGTGTAGGAAACCTTAGTTCAGTAAAATAAACAGTTTAGTATAATCAGTTCTTACCTGTTTGCTTGGAACAGTCTTAACCTTAGTTCCCCAATATTTTTTAAATATTAAAAGATTCAAGGATGCTCTGACTTTATTCTTAATCTAGAATGTTTGAGGCGAAAGAGACGCAAAGATTCCTTCTATTGTGTATTACAAAAATAGAAATCATGGATGTATTCAATTACATCTTATGCAGAACGATTCTGCATAAAAGCATAAATAGTAATAACAGAATTAAAATAAGTTTCACCTGAAAAGGAAAACATTAGCCACTCTAAAGGAAATATAAAATTTCACTATGTATTCTGTTGTTACTAGGAACACTGTGCATATAAGTATGCCTGGCACTCGTGTCAGTCTATTATGCTTAATGCCACCTGTGTAGAGAGAAGAGTCTATAGTGTTATCACTAAACACAATACTCAACATGATATGTCTTACGAGTCTATCATGTACACCCTTCCCTAAAAGTCCCAATTAGTGCACTGTTCTTTGCAGTAATCAAGCGGCAGGTTTTATAACACTGCCTGCCGCCACCACATGAAATTTTATTTCCTGTAATTGCTTTGCATAGTGTTTGAATAAAAACTCTGGATGACTTCCATCCAGTATAAGCACAAAGGCTTTCAAACGACATCGTCTGAAAGAAATTCAGAGACAAGGGAACTTTTCTCGGATCATGACCTGTGGGTGTACTGTCTGGATCCGCTCTGCGTATAAAATAGGTGATTTTCGCCCTTAACTGTTTCAAGGATAAAGTTGAACCAGACGTCTCTCCCCTGAAAAGCTGACCTCCCTTAAAGTCTGAAGTTCTTCGAAGATAGACCTTTAGGCATTCCACTGGGCAGAGGGATGCTTCTTCCTTCAGAGGCCAGATTCTCCAGGGACCCCATCTCTTATTGGGCAACTCGTTCTTGGCGAGAAACGTTGGGTCCAGAAAGAGGTTCAGTTCTCCGGAGTCTGTGAACTGAATGTGGCCATCATCCTTCGAGAGGGCCACTATTTCGCTAACTCTGGCTCCTGAGGCTAGTGCAAATAAGAATATCACCTATTGAGTAAAGTCTTTCAGCGAGCAATCCTCATTGTTCAGAGTTGATGCTAAGTGAAGAACCTTATCCAAAGACCACGAAATGGGCTTTGGTGGAGCTGTGGGCCGAAGTTTAGCGCAGGCTTATGGAATCTTGTTGAAGATTTCATTAGAAAATCTACCTGGAAGGCATATAGTATTGGTCTGACTAGGGCAGATTTACATGTAGTAATCGTGTTGGCTGCTAAACTTTGTTCATGAAGATGGATGAAGAAGGACAAGCAGAAATCCGTAGAAATCTTAGGTTTCTTCGCCTTGACAAAGGCCACCCATTTCTTCCAGGAAGGCTCATATTGTCTTCTTGTTGACTTTGACTTGTATTCTTCTAAGAAGTTAATACTGTCCCTTGAAATCCCGAACCGTTTCTTGACCGCTAGGGTGAGAAAATCATGAGATGAAGGTTCTGGGTTTTCTCTGATGAAGCTGAGACAGTCAATTTCTGCACTTGCTGAGTCAGAACTGGGTCCGGCAACGGGATCAGCTTCAGGCGTAGTTCCATTATCAAAGGGAATCAAACACTGTTGGGCCACTTGTGGGCCACTATTGCTGCTATCCCTCGAAAGGATCTCAGTTTGTCGAGGACTTTCAGCAGAAGGTTGGTTGGAGGGAACAGGTAGTTCTTGGACCACCTGTTCCAATCTATGGACATTGCGTCTGTCGCTTCCGCTAGAGGATCCTTGCACGGGGCTACATACCAGAGTAGCTTCTTGTTGTCGCTCGTTGCGAAGAGATCTATCTGCAGTCCCGGGACTTTGCGTAATATGAAGGAGAATGATTTTGCATCTAGGGACCATTCTGACTTTATCGGGTTGACCCTGGATAGAGCGTCCGCTGTCACATTGCGGAACCCTTGAAGGTGGACAGTTGACAAGTGCCATCTCTTCTTCTTCGCTAGACGGAGGATGGCCAGTATCACTTGATTTATGTGAGGTGATCTTGAGCCTTGTCGATTTAGGCATCTCATTACGACTTCGCTGTCTAGAACCAGATGGATGTGGATTGAGCAGCAAAGTTCCAGTTTCTTCAGAGAGAGAAGAACCACCATGGCTTCCAGAAAATTGATGTGGAAGGTCTTGAAGAGGGGAGACCAGGTTCCCTGGACTCTCCGATGATGAGAGTGACCTCCCCACCCCTCTTTTCAGGCGTCCGTGTGAACGGTGACTGCCGGTGGAGGTGGTTTCAGAGGTGCCTTGCTCTTCAGGTTCTTGGCTTCCGACCATGGTTTGAATAGTGATCGCAGATGATTTGGAATCGGTCTTTGTAGATCTCTTCGAGCGTTTGATGCGTAGTTTCTCCAAACCCCTGATGCATCTTTTAAGTGAGCTTTCAATATTGGATCTGTCACTGAGGCAAGCTGGAGGGACCCCAACACTCTCTCCTGTTGCCTTCTTGAAATCCTGTCGGATTGGAGAAGTCTCTTGACAGATCCTGCTATCTCTCCTCTTCTTTGATGGAATGGAAAGGCAGTGTGACTGTAAATCCCAGTGGACGCCGAGCCACTGTAACTATTGAGCTGGAGATAGACGAGACTTTTCCAAGTTGATCTTGAATCCTAAGTGTTCCAGGAACTGGATCACTTGATTGGAGGCTTGCCTGCACTCTTCCTCGGATGCTGCCCACACCAGCCAGTCGTCCAGGTAGGCTACTACCTGGATCCCCTTTAGCCGTAGTTGATGAATGACTGCATTCACAAGCTTGGTGAATACCCTTGGGGCTATGTTTAGACCGAAGGGCATGGCTCTGAAAACGTACTTTCTTTTCTGTAGTTTGAACCCTAGGTAGGAGGAAACTTCGACGGTTTATTGGAACATGCCAGTACGCATCCGTCATGTCTATGGAGACTGTGTATGCCCGTTTGGGCAAAAGGGTCCTTATGTGTTGAAGCGTCAGCATTCTGAATTTGTGGTTCACTATGAACTTATTGAGTGGTGATATATCCAGAATGACTGAGCTTTTCCGAATCCTTCTTCAGAACACAAAATAGCCTTCCTTGGAATCTTTTGGACTTTGCCTTCCGTATAACTCTTTTGTTCAGGAGTTCCTCAACATATTCTTCCAGAATGGGGGTTGAGTGCTGGAAGAATTGAGGAAAGTTTGGTGGAGTTGAGCTCCAACTCCACCCTAGTCTGTTCTTGATTAGGCTGTGGCCCCAGGGATCGAAGGTCCAACGATCCCGGAAGAGGAGAAGTCTCCCTCCTACCGGTAGCATCTCACTTGGAGTGCTGGTTGGAGGACTTGCCTCCTCGGTCACGTCCACCTTTGTTACCCCTACCTCTGAAGGGGCGTCTATAGGACCCTCGAAAGGAACCTCGAGACTTTGGCCTTAAAGTCGTTGATTGGCTTTCAAAGACTGGGGCGAACACCAGCGATTGGGTCGCCAGCGTTTGGGGCACCAGTTGGAAAGTGGTGGTTGGATGTTCCACCGTCTGGGGCACCGTGGCCACGGGAAGCTGTTGTTGTTTTCTAGGCCTAGAGGGCACTCTTGTTTGTTTTCATTTATTCTTCGGCTGGGGACCCTCGTCAGCGGAAGATTTTCTTTTTGAGGACAATCCCCACAAGGAGAGGAGATTCCTGTTCTCCATAGCGGCTTTGTCCACGACCTCTTGGCCACTTCGCTTGGGGAGAGGTCTTTTCCCCAGATATTGGAGGCTATGAGCTTCCTTGGTTCATGTCTCACCGCAGCCGAGGCGAACACGAACTCTGTACAAGTCCTTCGGGCTTTGATAAAGTTGAACAAGTCCTTGGTGACTGTCGCCAAATGAGATTTGGCGAAGACCATGTACATATCTGGGTGTTCGGGATGCTTGCCATAGTCTCTAAGCCAGTCTGCAGACACATGGAAGCAGCAAGACGTTCTTTAGTCTCTTGTTCCCTGTGCAGGAGAGACTCTGACAGCTTCGGGAGGTTTTCGCCGAACTGTCGTCCAGCAATGTCTGCGTCCAGCTTCCCAACTGTGAAGGTGTTATGAACATCCTTCCAGTCTTTATCATCTGATGGAAAAGCAAGGGAAAAGGGTCTACATTCCTCCAGTGTAGGGCAAGGTTTCCCTGCTTCAACTGCCTTTAAGGCTGCCTTAAACTCTTTGTCCATAAAGGGGAAGGCACGTTTGGGGTCAGCAATAAAGGACGGGTGATTTTTGCTGAGAGCCGGCACCTTGGAACTAGTAAAGGCCCTCTCTTTCAAGGTGGTTGTATATAAGGCTTGAGCCTTAGAGAGTTCGAGGACAATCGTCTCCTTCGGCTCTGTTTCCTCCTTGCATGCAGGTTCCGTCCTTAGACGGACATAGCAGTCCGGATAGGCCCCTTTGCTGGGCCAAAACTCAATTTCCCCTACTGGGACAGTGCCCAGTTTCTCCGAGAGGAAGATCTTCCCCCCTGACATTAGCATATGCTCTGCATATCTCCGAGGGTTAACGTCAGAGAAAGCGGGGAGATCCTTGACGTTTAGCTTCTTCGGGGCTAAATGTGTTGCAACCAGCTGATGCATTTCCGTCCAAAGAGAATCTTCTTTCTCAGACGATGACTTCTGAATGTCCTGCACCATATACAGCAGCGAGTGCAATGTACTCGTGATGGAATCTAGCTGGGGTGCAGTAGATGAAGTCAAAGGCACCGGCTCAGTCACCGTGGCTGAAGGTACTGAAATCGTTTCGGTCTTATCGACTTCAGCCTCAGGAGGTACGTCATCCTCCTGCTCCAGTTCTTCCAGTAGGAGATTGTTCTCAGTCTCCTCTGAGACAACCGAGATGTTGTCGTCTAAATGGATGCCCTTCAAGGTGTCTGAAACAACAAATTCCATCGGAATCTGTACTAGGGAATCTTGGGTTGAGCCTGGGGAATGATTGCATCCGCAGATGCCCTAAGGAAAAGACAGTCCTCATCCTCTCATTAGGAAGGTATGGGCCAGAGGTGTTCTTCTGAAAACCCCTGACCCATTTTCGCAGCGCGTCCCTTGCTGCATCCCTTGACTCAGTAGACTTTTGATCATCAAAAGCCTCTTTTACCAGTTTGTCACAAACGGTACATACCTGTGGGTCCCAGTATTTGAGAGCCCCCTGGGTGACTGCGCAGCGAACATGGGCCCTGTACACGTCATGGCCATAGAAGTTCTTGCTACGGACCCTGCAAAAATTGTTCCCGCACTCGGGATGCTCCTCCTGTAAAGAAAGAAAGCATATACAGTAAGTATTTGGTGAAGTTCTCAGATTTCAGCATACATATTTTTTTTTTTTTTAAATATTAGCTTGGATAGAGTAAGCTAGAAAATAGGAAAGCCCATTGCTATGACCTCCTTCAACATTGAACAATAAATTCTTAATGAATTTTGTATGGGAAGAAAATATCCTTTGATATAAAGTGTCTTCTTAACACAATGTCCCAGGTTCAATATTGGGGGAAATTAATGGTTGATAACCATTAAGTGGTAGAGAGGATCATTCTCTTATATGTGATGGTCTCACAATAGGCTGCCCATGAAGCACCTTGTAGGTTGGAAAAAACTATTTGGGCTACAGCACTGCCTGGCGGTGGTATTCCGCCAGACCTGCCGGCACATGCCGGTCCTGCCGGCACATGCCGGTCCTGCCGGCACATGCCGGGCCTGCCGATATATGCCGGCCTATTCTGGGCTATTAAAGGCAGTTACTGTCTTCAGATCTATACTTTGGGTGGCCGACTGCCGGCCGACAACTTAGTTGCCGGCCACTGAACATAGTATGTTTAATGTCGTTGGGTTATCGCTCAGCGACACTCCCTGCAAGTTGCGGCAGAGTAACTGCTGGCCGACAGACAACCAACATGACAGCTATAAGCTGCCGGCGGCCGGCCCTGTATAAGGAAAGGTAGAGAAAAAGAGAGAAGGTGGAGGAAGGCAAAGGCTCAGCCTTGCCGGCCTTCATCTCGAATGAGGGTTCAAGTGGAAGGGGAAATTATATTCGGGCTTCCACCCAACCATATCCCATCCATATGGGCTATGGAAGGCAGTCCAAAGGAGGACTGAAGAACACTCTAATGATTATGAGGGTATCTGCCGGCAGCCGCCCCGACCGGCAGCAGACAGGGAACCTCAGGCCAGTTATATAGATTACCCTTAGGGTCAAATATAGAATGACGGCCAGGGATGGTGATGGTTCGTCCAACACAAAAGAGACAGCGGGGAAGGGGGAAAAGTCCTATAAGTAAGGTAATACCCGAAGGCATTACCCAACCTCAAGGATTCTGATCTCATAAGGTAACCTCAAGTAGGGGAAATCATTTCCCCCGGTTGGGTTAGACAAGTGAGAAAGCGGCCATGGGACACAATCTCGCAAGAGAACAGAATCTCGTACCAGGTATCTTAGGCAATTAAGAAATCATTTCTTCGGTCTAAGATCACTAGCACAGGACTGTCTGCTAGACCGAGGAAGGAGGAATTATAAAACAAAAACCTCCACGTATGGTCTAGGGAGGCCTAGCCTCCTGTATAGACAACTTAACCTGACTTGGGAAATCATTTCACCGAGACAGTAAGATGCCCAACACAGACTTTACTCTGATGTCCCGTTCCAACTCAAAAACCGACTCTGTGGTTAAGAGAAAGAAACGAAACACCCCAGTAAACTTTGCCAGAACTCAGTTCACAGCAAAGCTAACTGAGGGTAGCCTAGGCTTATTATCAGAGGGAAGAGGAATTGCTCTTAAATCTCGTCAAGACATTGGTATCGACTTAGAAGGTATAGGAGGCATCAATCTCACCTTAGAAAACAATACAAGAGCAATTGGGGACATGTATGAAAGTATACTGAAGCCCCTAGGCTAGTAAGTCTAGGAGCATAGAGAATTGTTCACCGAAACTCTCTTGTATACTATCTTGGAAGAGGAAAATTTATGCAGTAATATCTTAATTGTATGAAATATTGCCCGAGCTTCAATAAAATTTTACCAGGAAGGTTATATCATGCATGAAGTGTGTAGGTGCCTAGGCTAGGAAGCCTAGCACTCGTGAGGCTCGAAAATAAATAGCCAAATCCACGACAACAATGACATAATATAAAAAGGCATAGCTAAAATACTAAATAGCTAAAGTTATTAAAGCAAATAATGCCGGGAAAGTCGTTCTGGCTAACTAGATGTACAGGAAGAACGACCGTGTTCATGACACCATCTGGCTGGCAACAGCTCTTGTTACATTATTTACGATCTCAATCAAAGTGTAAAACTAGCAAGAGCTTACATTTACACAATTCAAAGATATTACTTAACTTTCCAGAAGCTGATGAGGCAGGTGAAGACATCATAGCGACAAATAACTCCAAAATAGCGAGAGATAACACAGGATAACACCGGTCAACGAAGCTACACGAGAAAGAATGGCTTGGTGGCGCCTCGCGGTGGTGATTCGGCGCACTATTTACAGTACAGTAGGAGTGTCGAGAGCGTTGTCTCTTTAATGACTCTCCTTATTCTTGCCAATCTTTCCCCTCGAAGCGAAAGGGCTATTGGGGGTGTAGATAGCCATGAGACGTGTCAAGAATACGTCCTCTGATATTACGCGATATCCCTTTTAAAATTTTAAGGGATATTCGCTCCAGGAGTTAGAATTCTGGATACCTTTGGTAAATTCTCTGGGATATATCACTGTAGTCAAATATACCTAGGGAGCTACTAATGAAGGAACTTCCATCAGGACAACATGGCCTGAGCCCAAATATATATATATATATATATATATATATATATATATATATATATATATATATATATATATATATATATATATATATATATATATATATATATATATATATATATATATATATATATATATATATATATACGGAACGTTATCTCTTGAAGTTTCAATGATAGAAAATAGTTCCGGTTTATCCATCAAAGGAAGCTGCAGGATTTATAAAAAAACAGCAAAAATTAAATGAATCTTTGTCCTTTAGAATTGTTGGCCAATGTTAAAATATTCCCGCACTCTTCCGGGAGTCTGTTCTGATCTCGATTTCCATAAATTATTGATGGTAAAAAGCCAAAAATAAACATTTTATTTTTGCAATACCTTTTGCTTCTATTAAACATTTCAGGATCGATTTTATTTTTTTCATTTTTTGCTTCACTTTTTATCAAACTTTGTTATCAACCAAAATGGTTTTGTCAACAACAAAAATGTATTGTTAATGAGGACATTAACTCTGGACATGTCAATTCCTCATTAACTTGGAACATGTCAAATCCCCATTAACCTGGTTCGTGTCAATTCCCCAATAACTTGGTACATGGCAATGCCCCATTAACTTGGTTCATGTCAATTCCCCCATTAAATTGGTACATGTCAATTCCCCATGAACTTGGTACATGATAATTCCCAATTAACTTGGTACATGTTAATTCCCATTAACATGGTTCATATCTACTCGATAAATCTACTCTTCAATTCTCCTCGTCTGATATACTCGATAAATCTACTCGTCAAATCTGCTCGTCAAATCTCCTCATCGTTGTTGCCATCAAATTTCTTTACTTTGTAGACTAATGTTACAGGGAACTTCTTAGGCATCGAAATTAGAGGTAATTAAAAGTCACTTCAAATAGCTGAGCCTATTAGTGGCTCTAATGATGTTAATTATATCCATTTAAATTTTAGATAGAATCGTATGTCAACGAGGCATTTTTTAGCTTATTTTCTTCATTCTGTTTTTGATTGTTTATTTGTTTGTTAGAAGAGTTGCATCTAAAGTTTTTTCAGATTTTGTAAAGATACAATTTAGGTCTTCCAACTTTCAAACGGAGATTTGAGGTCGTCGAAATCTATTGATATTTTTTTTTTTTTTTTAAAGAAGTTTGTGCAATTTAATACATCTTAGAAATTGTCGAAAATATTATTATTATTATTATTATTATTATTATTATTATTATTATTATTATTATTATTATTATTGTTATTATTATTATTATTATTATTATTATTATTATTATTATAAAGGGAATGGATAGATTTTAGAGATTTTGTTATTCGAAAGAATTTTTTTTTGGGGGGGGGGGGGGGAAATCAAAACATCAAGTAGCTTAAATTTTCCCTAATGTTTTCACATTTGATTAAAAATTAAAGTCGATTAAAAGTTATTCATTTAATCAACAACATTTTAATCATAATTATGTGATAAGTAATAAAGTGTTATCCACTACGGTGCTTTAGAGCATTCTGGGATTAAAATGCCTAATACAGTTGAAAGGAAAGAGGACATTCATTCCCAAAATAATGATTTTGACCTAGAAAAATCACTCACTTCAATAACCTAAGTAGATGTGATTATATTCATTAATATTTATAAACAACCTATTAGTAACTTCCTTCGTTAATAAAATCTAAAAGTTCCATACAGAGTATTCGTCGTCAAGCGAAACTGGCTTCCAACCCGATAGCTTGTCTCTTAAAACTTTCACCTTTACTCTTGGGTTTCGAATCAGGGGAATTTAGTCTAATGAGAGTCAATTATCTTCCCCAAAGGGGAACAAAAAGAAGTTTCCTCCTCCTCATTTGCATGTTGGTAATCCCCGTTGGAAACAGTGACCATCCTCAGCACGAAATGGTTTATTTCTCTCTGTGTCTTTGCTAAAGTCAGAATTTCAAGTGATTGATTGATTGATTGATTGATTGATGGAGAGTCAGAGTTTATAGCAATGAATTCTAATGATGTGGTTCTTTTATGAGGGAAATTTCAACTTCCCAATAGAGGAGATTGAAGGGCCTCATGGTCCCTATCACCGGGATATATAATACGAATTCATAAATCTAACCCAAAGTCTTATTCTATTCAATAGAAACCCAAAAATCAAGTAAAATTCCAAAGTCACCCTAATTAGATTGGTAACCCAAAAGTCAACCAATAATCTATAAATTTAATTGGTAACCCCAATGTCAACATAAAATATTTGTCAATTTAATTGGTAACCCTAAAGTCAACCTGAAATATTTGTTGATTTAATTAGTAACCCTAAAGTTAACCTAAAATCTTTGTCAATTTAATTAGTAACCCTAAAGTCAACCTAAAATCTGTTTCAATTTAATTGGTAAACCCAAAGTCAACCTAAAAGCTTTGTCAATGTAATTGGTAACCCCAAAGTCAAATCAACCCAAAACCTTTGTCTATTTGAAATGAAACCCCAAAGTCTAGTCAGCCTTAACTCTTTCATACTCGAAAACTATGAGTATAATTCAGTTCATTCAAAATGAAGTTTTAAAAAAAATCTGAACAAAATTTGAGAAGAAACTGGTCTCGTTAAGTCTTTAGGAAAGATCCAAGCTTCGTTTTGTGCAGGTTGAAGTTTTATTTGTTGAAAACAAAGATCGTTTTTCTCGTAGTGTTTTGTTTTTAATAATAGCTGAAAATTCGGAGAGATTCATTTATAGATTTCTTAATAACTAATCGTTTTGCAAAAATGATTTACTTAAATTTCAAAAGGAAACTCATTCATATTTATGGAAAAGATTGAAATAATTTTTTTTTTTTGTAAACACCTGGAACCCTCGAACAAAGTCCCTTCTTATTGAATCTTTATATTATTTTGGTGTTTTTATTTTCTTTTGGCATCATTGTTACAAATCTTATTTATGTTTTTTATTTCTTTGGATATATATATATATATATATATATATATATATATATATATATATATATATATATATATATGTATATATATATATGTATATATATATGATTTATATATATATATATGTATATATATATATATATATATATATATATATATATATATATATATATATATATATATATATGTATAATTATATTCATATATATGTATAGATATATATATTTATATATATGTATATATATATAATATATATATATATATATATATATATATATATATATATATAATATATATATATATATATATATATATATATATATATATATATATATATAGTATATATATATATATATATATATATATATATATATATATATATATATATATATATATCTTTATGATTATATATACTCATCTCATGTATACTGTATTAATGAAATTTTTATTTTATTTTGGTTTATTGGAAGTCTGAAAGATTTGAATATTTCGAGAGAGAGAGAGAGAGAGAGAGAGAGAGAGAGAGAGAGAGAGAGAGAGAGAGAGAGAGAGAGAGAGAGAGAGAGAGAGAGATGCGGGTCGAGAAAAATTACTCAAGAATTTTCCAAAACTCAACTAAACTAACCTACATAGCACGATCGTGATGGGAACCAGAAATTAATGGTCGCTCATGAATGGCAGAGGCAGTGGACAGTAACACTGCCCTATCAAGCAGGACAATGCCCTAGAGACTGACTAATACATGTGATCAGCAACCAAGCCCCTCTCCACCCAAGCTAGGACCAATGAGGGCCAGGCTATGGCTGCTGATGACTCATCAGATAGTACTATAGGCTCCCCCAACCCCCCTCCCATCTTTAGCTCACAAGGATGGTGAGGTTACAGCGACCAAAGAAACTAACGAGAAACTTACTATAGGACAAATGCCTAAGACATGTTCTTATTCATGTCTGGTGTTTGGTCATTTGCAACCGTTTGTAGTTTACTATAGGACAAAGGCCTCAGACATGTCCTTATTCATGTCTGGTGTTTGGTCATTTGCAAACGTTTCTAGTTCGCTATAGGACAAAGGCCTCAGACATGTCCTTATTCATGTCTGGTGTTTGGTCATTTGCAAACGTTTCTAGTTCGCTATAGGACAAAGGCCTCAGACATGTCCTTATTCATGTCTGGTGTTTGGTCATTTGCAAACATTTCTAGTTCGCTATAGGACAAAGGCCTCAGACATGTCCTTATTCATATCTGGGGTCTAGCCATTTGCAACCGTTTGGAGTTCACCATAGGACAAAGCCTAAGACACGCCCTTATTCATGTCTGGGGCTTGGTCATTTTCATCACCACTGTTAAATGGTAATGCTGGAAAATTTTCGTCTGATCGCTCACAGCAAACCAACCTAGTATGGGTGGCCTTGACTAATACAGTTTTGCTGATCTCTTTCACCACGTTACGTTATCTCGATTTTTAAGAAAACCCTTTAATATACTTCGCAAATGACTAAAATGTGTCAATATCAAACACTAGCCTTAATTGTCCCTTACAATCGCAATATTTTTAACCACTACTCAATTATGACCTTATAATTAAATCAATCTTTAACATCGACTTAACCAATATAAAAACTCACATCTAACGTGAACGGAGATATTCTTGCTGCTGGAATCTCCCTGGACGTTAGAGGCCTTGCAGTGGTAGTCTCCCGAATGGTCTCTAGTGACATGGTGGATGGCCAGGGTCGCTTCCTTCAGGATTGTGATCCCACTGCTGTTGGGGTTCAAAGCAACACCCTGTCCGGGGTGGGGCGGGGGGGGGGGGTGATATAAAGGTGGGAGACGTATAGAAGTGACAGTCGCTGGTTTTATGGATGCATTTTGTTTGTTTATATGGGTGGGTTTTGAGAGAGAGAGAGAGAGAGAGAGAGAGAGAGAGAGAGAGAGAGAGAGAGAGAGAGAGAGAGAGTGTGTGTATAGGGGCTAAACATAAACATAATATATATGTGTGTGTTGCATCGTAAACTTTTCTTACAAATCTATTACAAGAAGTAAAGTATTTATTGCTATGCTTAAACCTAAATTCAATTTAGCCCATAAGAATATTAAATCTAATACACGTTTACATAAATTAGATTACTTAAGGGAAAAAAACAACTTCTAAAAGCCAAATACTTTTATGATGAAACTTTCGAGCTGGAATTTTGAAGAACTGAAAATTTGAAAAGAAATACTAATTTTTTAAGAGATGTTAGAGTACAAAGAACTTCTCAAGAAGAGGGGGAGAATTTCTCAAAGCCCAGATGACAATTAACTCTTACGAACAATAAACAAACTAGAAATGAAAAGAGAAAGAAAAATAGAACGTCTTGAAATCTTACATCTTGGAGGAATTCGATTTTGTTAGGTGGAGGGTTGGCGTCTACGATGCACTTGAGGAAGAGGTCGCTGCCTTCTGTCAGCAGTTCTAAACGTCTTGGCCAGCCAAGGTTGACTCGAACGTGAGGCCGATCTGAAGTTAGATGTATAGGAAATATACACACACATACATACATACACACATACACCTACATACATGCACACACACGCATATATATCAGTCGTTAAGTAGCCCACTGCGGAACAAAGGCCTCAGAGATGTCCATCCATTAAGAATAACAGAATGGTTCCCTCGAGATTTCGAAAGAAGCTGTGGGGAAGGAAGAGAAGACGATGGAT
>NC_090753.1:57135869-57140869 GCF_036898095.1 Palaemon carinicauda
ATTTACATGGGTCTTGATGTGTATATATGTGTGTAGTGAAAAAAAAATATAAGAGCCCTCTGGGTCTTTGAAACGAGACAGGCTGTAACATTTAGTCAGGAAAATCCTCGGAATACAGGGTCAAGAAATAGCAACAAAGTCAAATAAAAACCGGTTCATCTCGTTCGTTCGTTTTCGATTGTCCTACCTTACGTAAGACACGGGCTCTTGCGTTGGAAGCCCGTAAAAAAAAAAATTAAAAAAAAAAATGAAAAAGGTTTATAACAGGATGTTTGTAAATGCACAGAGAATAAAAATCACAACAAACAATAAAAAACAACTAGAACATTGAACCCTATTCTATCTAATCATCAACCAATAATCATTGTAACTATCTAACCCTGGGAAGGAAGGTTTAGTACTCACCAAAGGTCCAGCTGTGGTTTTCAAACATCTGAGTCTCTTCTTCTTCCTCGAATACATTGGAGAATCCCGTGTCTCTTTACTCGGTTCCTCAAATGCTTTTGTTCCATGGGAGTTTGAATGATATAAATCACAAAGCCATTTCATTGGCCTTTTTACACTTTCTCTGGCCACTGAAGGGGACAAATGCCAACCTCATCGGGGGGTTAATCCAAGTACATACGTATTGGCTTCATCGGCTGTTGAAACAAATGCAGGAGTTGACTGACGAAAGTTTTGTGTTAAAATAAGTATTTGTGACTGATAAATATTCATATTTCCTTCGCTTTCTTGGCTCTTTGGTTTGGCTTTTGATTCCTATATGATAACTCATGATTTTCGTGTTTTTTCCTCTTTCCATGAATTTTACCTCCCTGCATTGGATCACTAGGGTACTAAACAGATATTATCATAGATCGTCACTTCCCTGCATCGTAGTCAACACTACTAACTTGGCCATACGTTATCGAGCACTGTCCTTTACCTTGGAAGTGAAGCGTTGTTCCTCTTGATTAAGGGCTTTTATGGAGACTTAAAACACTTGTTGTACAAAAAATTAACACGATACAACCAGACCACACCACACAAAAATACAAAAAACCTTTGAAGTCTTTGAAGAGCACGAAAACGCAATGTTGTTTACACCGTCCATGTTACTGGAAGGCTGTGACGTCAGAATCTCTGCGGCCTCTGATTGGCTGAGCGCCCTCGCTGACCGGACTGGGAGGAGAATCAAACTAAATTAGATCACGGTCTAAAGTTATAAATATTATTCTCGGATATTATTCTATGGATTTCTTCGAATATATATTAAATTCAAAACGCTTTATACGAAATTGCTTTATTTTCTTGAAAGCATTTTCAAAACAGGATTTTTCATGACTAGAGTTAACTCAAAAATGCTTCAGAATGCAGAATACAAGCATTTCGTGTTTAATGACATACCAGAATTGCAACTCAATTTCCAACAGATTTATAAACACATTTCTTATCTGAGTGCAAAAAATTGGTAGTTAGAGGAAAATTTCTTCTCTCCTCTCTCTCTCTCTCTCTCTCCTCTCTCTCTCTCTCTCTCTCCTCTCTCTCTCTCTCTCTCTCTCTCTCTCTTTGATTCCCAAACAGGAAGTTGAAAGCTATGATATGGCCACTTCATTTGATATAATCGGATGTTATTCCGGCCTTGATAACAGATACAATGAGACAGGGGAGAAACTATATATATATATATATATACATACATATATATACTATATATATATATATATATATATATATATATATATTATATATATATATTTATACATATATATACATATATAAAATATATATATACATATATAATATATATATATATATATACATATATAATATATATAGATATATATATATATATATATATATATATATATATATATATATATATATATATATATATATATATTCGGTGTGTGGAGGCAAACTGAATCCGTAACCAGAGAGAAGGATCCAATGTAGTACTGTCTGGCCAGTCAAAAGACCCCATAACTGTCTAGCGGTAGTATTTCAACGGGTGGCTGGTGTCCTGGACAACCTACATCTATGGCTAGGCTTTAAGAGCGGGAAGGTAGTAGGTTGCACAAGGATTGAAAGGTGATGAAGAAAAGAATTCTTAATCTAGGAAGCGATTGTCAAACAATCATAATTACAAGCCAAACTATAACCCTAGCTGGAAAAGCATGATGTTGTAAGCACGAGGGCTTCAAAAGAAAAAAAAATAGCCCAGTGAGGAAGGAAGCAAGGAAATAGACTAGAAAAAAAAATGCAGGCTTAATCCGAGGAAGCGATTGTTAATCAATGCAGGTGAGGTTTAATTTGGTACATTTCACCATATTCACACTTGAATAGAAATAAATTTGGGTCAAGACAAAATTGATGGTCCAGGGGCGGTATCAATTTTAGATTCACAAAAGTTAAAATGAATCCTTTCTCAATTTCCCAGGTCAAGGCAGTTTAAAAGTAATCGATTTATTCCAATTTAACGGGAGATTTTACTATTTCCAATACAAAATTGCTTTATAATTTACTACAAATGAAATTACTTTGAGTTGTTTAATGACAAATTTATTTTAATATAACGAACGGAAAAAGTTTCTATTGGGAAAAAAACATATCTAGAAGAAAATGAACCAATTATATTGTGAATTTTTCTAATGAAGCAATTTTATTATGACAACAGAAGCAATTAATCTTAAGTATTTATACACAATTCAATCGAATTTAACGAACGTACATTTTCTGTTGGAAAAAGATATGTTAAAATAAATATCAAAAATATATATTTCAGAAAGAACATTTCAAAAATACATACTGTATTACATTCGTGTTTACCATGCCATTCAAACAATCTTATACTTAGAGTAAAATTAATGCAATAAAGTTTGACCAAAGCATATTAATGAAAATGCAATATTCATTTATAATTTAATTCGTACGTGGTCTGATGTTACTAATAATGAATTCGTCAGTTTCAAATAATTATTGAATCCTTGAACATGAGCATAAACTAATTTCACGTTTCTTTGGTGTAATTAACAACCCAAATGGAATGCCATATAACTTGGTTGAAAAAGGACGAACATCCAGAAACAAACTATCATAAAGATAAGGCTGGTTCGATTCCTGACCAAGGCTGGAGGGATTGGGCGCGACCATTAAACCAAAATGTGCCTCTGTTTAGACAAGCAGTGAGTTATGTACCTGGTAGTTTCATGACCTGTAGTTGGTAGTAGCCATGATGAAGAAAGGGTATAGAATCATCAACCTCATTTAAAAAAAAAAAACCTACCCGAGACCCCATAACTATCTGGATATGTCGTAAGGGTAGAAGACTCTTGAGCTATGGTAAGCAGCTCTTCTAGGAGAAGGACATTCCAAAATCAAGCCATTGTTCTCTAGTCTTGGGTAGTGCCATAGCCTCTGTACCATGGTATTCCACTGTCTTGGGTTAAGAGTTCTTTTGCTTGAGGGTACACTCGGGCAAAGTATTCTATCTTATTTCTCTTCCTCTTATTTTGGTACAGTTTTATCGTTTATATATGAAATATTTATTTTAGTGTTGTCACTGTTTTAAAATATTTTATATTATTTGTTAATTACTCTTCTTATTTACTTGTTTCCTCTCCTCACTCGGCTATTTTCCCTGTTGGAGCCCCTAGGCTTATAGCATCCTGCTTTTCCAACTAGGGTTGTATCTTAGGCAAGTAATAATAATAATAATAATAATAATAATGATAATAATAAATAATAATAATAATAATAATAATAATAATAATATGGTAAAAAACATATGAAATTTCCAGGAACCACTTCAAAAATAAAAATATTTTCATTATGTTAATGTTAAAATCATGTTAAGCAGCCACTCAGTAATCTATTACCCTTGATGAAATTAAGTATTGATATAATAGTCATTAATGCAATAGAGATCGAAATGCAATTTCACGTTAATTAAGCCACAATGATGAATAGTGCAAGAATGTCCACCCACCTATTCTGTAATTATCAAATCAACCAAAGAAAGAGAAATATGTTAATCTTTGTGTTAAGCGACTGAATAGAGGTTGATTATGATAATTAACCAGAATTCTATAGCACAGAACAAAATGTATTTCCAATAGAATAAATAAAACGGGCTTTGTACGTTCAAATTCTGAAACGTGGGTTGAAGCGTAGGTCAAAGGTCACGTTTTCCGTAATTCGTGCGTAAGGAAATTAGATTTCCATATATCAAATTTCCCTATTGTGAGATGTAGGGAAAAAAAATTAATTTCTACTGCTGTCAGTACTTTTCACCTCCACCAACGAAGTTGGAAGGAGGCTATGTTTTTACCCCCTGTTTGTGTGTGTGTTAGTGAACAGCTTCCTCACCACAATTTTAATTGTAGTGTAATGAAACGTAAATGGATTAAACTGTTATGTAAAAAGCTGAAAATTATTAAATTGGGAAGGTCAAGGTTAAAAGTCAAAGGTCACGGGTGACCTAGAGTTCGAAAAATAAGCTTCCGCAGCGGAGGTCCAGCGCTCTAATGAGTGCCCCTCTTGTTTGGCTATGTTTTTAACATTCCTATGCACCTACAAAGTAAATCTCCAATCCCCTATTCTCATTCTAACCAATCATTTTACATTCAAATTACCATCACAAATCTCCCCAGGAATACATGATAATCCCATGTGCTAGTAATCATAACAGTTATTCATACCGTCCTTCCCCATTCCCTTAATCAAGGGATACTTCTCCCATCTCCTTTAGTCGTTCTTATGGAGGGGGGGGGGGGAGAACGGTACAAATGCCATTTGCCATTCTTGCTTCTTAGGGCAACAATGTCAATCATCATCGGACGCTACAGATGAGATGATGATTGGTTATAAACAGACTCTCAAAAGAGGGAAAGACAGACACACTGTACATACATATATACTTGCATTTCATATATGTACGCGCTAGTGTACACGACCTGTCAAAAACAAATCATAAATACTTATATATGAAAATACACTCATTGCGCACAGCATTTAAAGTC
>NC_090753.1:57145869-57148369 GCF_036898095.1 Palaemon carinicauda
ATAATTGTTTTTACACGGACTCACTACATTTTCCCTTCTCTCAACATAACTGTTTTTTACACGGACTCACTACATTTTCCCTTCTCTCAACATAATTGTTCTTACACTGACTCACTACATTTTCCCTTCTCTCAACATAATTGTTCTTACACTGACTCACTACATTTTCCCTTCTCTCAACATAATTGTTTTTACACGGACTCACTACATTTTCCCTTCTCTCAACATAATTGTTCTTACACTGACTCACTACATTTTCCCTTCTCTCAACATAATTGTTCTTACACTGACTCACTACATTTTACCTTCTCTCAACATAATTGTTTTTTACACTGACTCACTACATTTTTCTTTCTCTCAACATAATTGTTCTTACACTGAATCACTACATTTTCCCTTCTCTCAACATAATTGTTTTTACCACTGACTCACTACATTTCCCCTTCTCTCTACACAATTGTTCTTACACTGACTCACTACATTTTCCCTTCTCTCTACATAATCGTTCTTACACTGACTCACTACATTTCCCTTCTCTCAACATAATTGTTTTTTACACTGACTCACTACATTTCCTTTCTCTCGACTTTATTGTTTTTACACTGACTCGCTACATTTCCCTTCTCTTGACTTCACTGTTTTTACACTGACTCGCTACATTTCCAAATTCTCGCTTTCATTGTTTTTACACTGACTCACTACATTTCCATTTTCTCGCTTTCATTGTTTTTCCACTTACTCACTACATATCCTTTCTCTCGACATCATTGTTTTTACACTGACTCACTGCATTTCCATTTTCTCGCCTTCATTATTTTTACACTTACTCACTACATTTCCCTTCTCTTCGACTTCATTGTTTTTACACTGACTCACTAGAGGGGCACTCAGTAGACCACAGACCGTCGCCACGGCAACTTATTTCTACCCCTTTTGCTTGACTTTGGCCTTGACCTTTGACATTAACATGTATTAATTGGCGTGGATTTTTCATATACTCAAATATGAACGAAGTTTGAAGTCTGTGACAACGATATCCAAACCTATGGCTGATTACGTGAACTGGGCATTTTGCTTGACCGTGTCCTTGACCTTTGATCTTGACCTTCCATGATTTAATCATTTCCATTTTTACATAGTAATTAATCCCCGCAAGTTTCATTACTCTATGATTAAAATTGTAGCCAGGAAGCTGTTATAAAACAAACACACAAACAGGGGTAAAATATAACCTCCTTCCAACTTCGTTGGCGGTGGTAAAAATATCAAAAAGGGCGTTCTTTATCGACAGTTTTCTCTTGTACTTTTCCCGTGGCATCTTTTTTATAACCAATGTGCTGTTTATCTATCTCGCTTTTACAAATTCACCACAAAGTTAACGATATTAAAATTAAATTACTAAGTCGTTAAGGGTCGTTACCATGAATGCCTAATGGGTCGTTAAACGAAAATTCAATTAGAAGTTCATTGCTTCACATTCATCTCCAGTTACTTTACTTCTATTATCCAATATCAATAATACGGTAAGGAAATTCTTCATAGTGATCCATAAAATAGATATTTTAAATTATTAAATCAACATATAGATTAAAATTTTTTTTACATATTTCCTCATTATAATGGATTTTTGTAGTGTCTGCGACCTCACCATCATTGTGAGCTAAGGATGGGAGCTGGGGGGCTTTAAGGGGAGTCTATCCTATAGGTTTGCCTACTTAGTCATCAGCAGCCATTGCCTGACATTCCCTGGTTATAGCTTGATGAAAAATGGGTTAGGGTGCTGATCACATGTGAAAAAGGATTATTTTGAAGCATTAAAAGTTAATGTTAAGATAAAACCATGGTAACTGTTGTATTCTAGAACAAGAGGTGAAAAAAATCTCGAAATATATCGACTACAGCTTTGCTTATATCGTAGTATAGCCTACATCCAAGAACTTTTCTCGAGTTTCATAGAAAATGGGTTTTTGTGTATATAAAGAGTAAGGCCGATGCATTTGCGCAGAGCCTTGCTTCGACCATCTTTGCGTTGATATTGCATTTGTGGAGACATTTCTGTGACAGCTAATTTCTCAAACAAAAAAAAAAAAAAAAAAAAACCTGGAAGATCGGATATCATCAGAAGCTGTGTTCTTGTTTATACTCTTTTACATTTGAAACTACTTTCTTGAAACTCGTTCTGGAAATTCGTCCCACTTATCATCATCTCAGTCTCAAATCATAGATATATAAACGTTACAGATTTATGTCAATTATTATCAAGAGATAAACAAAATTGAAATAACTTTAAAACTGATTAAATCACATCCACAAAGGATTGACACCAACAAGGACTCTGGCGAATGCCAAATGAAAACGAATCCTGAAATGGAAGAAAAACAACGACACAAAGAAAGAAAGGACTTTTCGTCGAAGTCCGAAGTCCAATATCGAAGTCCTTCGAAGCATCTTCAGGAAATCCCATTTCAAATCTTAGACTCAAATTATTCCAAGAAGAATA
>NC_090753.1:57153369-57170869 GCF_036898095.1 Palaemon carinicauda
TCATCCCCTCAAAATGAAAAAGAATAAATTTGTGATTTCTGCAAACAAAATATTTTTTCTGCAATACAAAAAAGAGAGAGAAAAAAAACATAAATTGAAGAAATCCAAAACAAACTCTCCAGTGACTTCCCAATGTCGTGAAAGTGTCCATCACCAAGATCCAGTGATGCATTAAACCCTCTGTCACTTCTTGTGCATCGAAATATCAATCACAATGAATTCACAGAATCTCTTCAACAGTCAACAGTCAGCACTCAGAATTATTATATCTTTCATACCTCGAGTCCCATTTAGTCAGTTAGTTAGTTAGTTGGCTAATGAAAAAAACGGGCAAAAGAAATTGGTGTTAAAATAGTTTATTGTAAATGCCATATGTAAAATGCAATTACAAAAGTTAACCACCGAATGTAATCATACCAAGTTTTATACTGAGACTTTCATGCAGTAACAGCATTGGAGACCAGTCTGATATATTCATTCATTTCACTACTTCATTTTACACAACAAAATTTACGTTTTTTTACATGAAACGAAAAATACAATATATATTTCGGACTGTGTTTTGAACTATAACCCTTTTTAATTTTGTGGACGAGCGTCAGCTTAAATAAAACATATTGAAAAGAGAGTTGATTGTAATTATATTTATGCCCGCCTTGGCGCCTTTGTTCAGTTCAGCGTGGGCAGGCTCTGGAAAGCACATGGAATTTCTGCATGCTGTGGTTCTGCAGTATTTGTGGTGTGCTGAGCTGCCCAGTGTACTCATCATAGTATTAAGTGACCAGTGTTGCTGTTAGCTAGGAGGCTGAATGCATCTGGTGGTACAGCAACTTGTACCAGTGGTTATCTGAGAATTTTAGCATTAGAATCGGCGTCTGGAAAATGTAAGTTTATTTTCTATGTTAAGTGAACCTTACCTGTGGAATTACTGTATTGTATTTTACATCATTTACATTATTTTGTATTTACATGATATTTACAGTATATATATTGTTTTACATGAATATTTACATTATTTTTTTTTGTATATTTATTGCTGCTTTTGTTTGCAGCGTCAAAACTCGCTGCCTTTGATGGAATATATGAACACCACAGAGGAAGAGTGTTTGACTTCACCCTTAGTAAACGCCGATATTCAGAACGTAGCTGCACTGGTGGTGCAGTGTTCTACATATATATATATATATATATATATATATATATATATATATATATATATATATATATATATATATATATATATATATATATATATATATAGATAGATAGATAGATAGATAGATAGATAAGGATGGAAATCAACACTATCTTGCTCATATACAAATAAATTTCTACTTCATAATGGGATCGAATCCCATCCTCTTCAAATGAAAGGCAAGGTCACTACCACCCACGCCACCAGAGGCTCTGAGGGAAGCCGGGACCTAAGGACTGTCTGCATTTCAAGATTCACCTGGCGAGATGTCAGTCTCGTACCAGGGAGTTTTGCCCGACACAATTGAGATATTTTAATTCGGATTGCTCCCAATGAGTCAATATGGATGAAAATAAAATCAATATCGTGCTCAAATAAAAATTAACATATATATATATATATATATATATATATATATATATATATATATATATATATATATATATATATATATATATATATATATATATATGAAATAATAATAATATTAACAACAACAACAACAACAATAATAATAATAATAATAATAATAATAATAATAATAATAACACGGAATGTAATATATAGAAAGCCTACTATAAAATTCATAAGTTTCTGTTTCATAAAAAAAAAACTGCCCTTCTACCAAAGCTTTCCTCAGAGTAACATCAAAAGTCTTAAGTCAATTTACTTTCTGTGTAAACATCATGTTTGTCAGCCTCAGGTAATTATCACTTCCCAAATGCCCTATATGGAGTACACGGAAGGTACTCATTTTATTCCAAGATACGGTATGGTTTTAAGCTCACAAGACTGGGATATATGCATATATATATACATACACACTCTGAAGAAATGAGTTGAAACACTTATTCAGAATAGATTCATCACAAAATTCCTAAAAGACTTTCTCAATATTTTTGTAAAATTGAAGAAGAAATGTTTCTCAAAGGTGAATTTACTATCAAGAAACACACGTAATATAAGAGTCGTATAGATTTAAAGAAATATTATTAACACTGAAATCTGTTTAATGATGACCCATGTCCTTGACCTACTTCCAATCATACTTTGAGTTTTCTGAGGATTCAACTTCATACCTCAAATTTTAGCTGAACTTCTATTAAGGGATTCAGCAAACTCAGATCTTCACCTAGGAGATTTAACTTATGCAAAGAGAGTAGCATCATCTGCATATGTAGCAAGCTTGTTTTCTAGCACAAACCACATGGCATGTGTATATAGTAACAAAACTAATATCTATTTCCACTCGTGGACAGACACAAGTAGAATGAAAGACAGATATAAAAAGTAGTAAAACGACAGAAAGATGTAATCTGACAGTTAACGTTTGTAAGATTATATTCTGTCAAACTTTCGAATATCGCTGTGAGATTATTATTATTATTATTATTATTATTATTATTATTATTATTATTATTATTATTATTATTATTATTATTATTATTATAAATATGAAGTATATGATTAACAGAGAATCTTATGTGAGTCATATTTTACTGTAGCAGATATAGCTTAAAAGCAGGGTGACTTTAATCCTGGCCTACAGACGAATAGACCCACCCAGCCTGGAACAGGTTAAACACAATTCAGAAAAAATAGTCATAATATAATTAATTAATCGATATGGATATTCATTAACAAAATTACCATTTTGTCCGGTTCCATGCGAAAGTTAACTTTCATATTGGATGTTATTAATACTGACGGTAAAAAATACAGCTACAATGGAATAGACTCGTTTTTTTTATTTCTGTATCTAATTTATAGATAAGAGCAGTAATATATGAAGGAGTAAAGGCAACTCAGACTTAGATAAGCGAGATTGAACACAATGTGGACGGTGTTAAGTGACCTAAAAACTTAATCTTATTGGTTATTCTTTTTCCTTTTTTTTTTTTTTTTTTTTTTTTTTTGTATACCGGGTTGATAATACTTAGCTCTCACAACTACGTTTGTTACCTGCTTAATAAATAATAATGATAATAATAATAATAATAATAATAATAATAGTAATAATAATAATAATACACTCCTTAAAATTTTGGATATTATTTCCCGTAGACTGGTATTTTTTCACACATTTATATGTATGAACTAGAGAGAGAGAGAGAGAGAGAGAGAGGGGGGGGGGGGGAAGGAGAGAATACTCATAATACTTATCAATTCATTTTTAAAAAAATAAGTTAAATTTTTACCTTTCTTCGAAATTATTGTAACTCAAGATTTACAATTTATACAATTAGTAAATTAAATATATACATATATATATATATATATATATATATATATATATATATATATATATATATATATATATATAAATATATATATATATATATATATATATATATATATATATATATATATATATATATATATATATAAATTAAAAACTCAGTCTGTCTTAACTTCTAAAGACCCTTTTTCAATATCAATTAAAGAATAGAAAAGCGAGTTGTTATAAGGGAATCAGATAACTTCAGATAATCAATATCCTTCCTTTCCTACAACACCTCAGCTTCGACCTAAGGACAGGCGTCAGCGGAACGTCGTGGGCCGACAAATGTGTTTTCGGCGGGCGGGTCCACTAACTGGCCCACCTGAGTCCCCCCGTCATGCTAATCATGAGGGCCAGTATCAAGGACGAGAGACTGTACCGGTGTAGGATCGATTTCCACAATTCGAACTCCAGGGAGACCTGGGTTCGACTCCGGGTTATAGGTAGGTTGGGATATGCCGTCTTTCGTCTAGGTCAGGCAGGGGGTTTTATGGGGGGTCAAACTAATAGGTCATGTTTATGGGAACCTTGGGTTGAGGTTGGGGTGGTAGGTAACTTAAGCCAAAAGGGTTCAATATATATATATATATATATATATATATATATATATATATATATATATATATATATATATATATATATATATATATATATATCCCTTTACAGTTTATATTATTATTATTATTATTATTATTATTATTACTTACTAAGCTTCAATCTTAGATGGAAAAGCAGGATGCTATAATCCCAGGGGCTCCAACAGGGAAAATAGCCCAGTGAGGAAAGGAAACAAAGAAAAATAAAATATAAGAGCATCTACATTAAAATAAATATATCCAATATAAACTTGAAAATTTTAACAAAACAAGAGGAAGATAAATAAGATATAATCGTGTGGCCGAGTGTACCCTTAAGCAAGAGAACTCTAACTAATGTTGTTGATGTTTTGAAAATATTTCATTTAAATTGGTCATTACTTCTTATATCATTTATTTATTTCCTTATTTCCTTTCCTCACTGGGCTATATTTCCATGTTGGAGCCCTTGGGCGTACAACATCTTGCTTTTCTAACTAAGGTTGTGGCTTAGCTAGTAATAATAATAATAATAATAATAATAATAATAATAATAATAATAATGATAATAATAATAATAATAATAATAATAATAATAATAATAATAATAATAATAATAATAATAGCTAATTAAAGAAAAAAATTATACGTATTTTGATGAATTCATTTTGGATAATCTTGATTCGTTTCTTTACGTTCACTCAATTTCTTTCATGTGATCCCGAAATTTCTTCAGCGAATCAAAATCCTTTTGATAAACTTTATGCATAAATATTATTTAACGACCTACGGCCTAATCATTTTGAGCTAATCTACAATTTTATTTTCATTATGCAAATCCCCTGATAAACTCATAATTTGGATTTATTTCTTCTTTTTAGATTATATTTTGTCATCGTGAAATTTTATTCCAAAAAAGCATTTTCATAATCTATATTAAACGGATGTTACTTCAGACATTTTAATCGATATTTTGATATTATAGATGATGGTGAAACGAAATGTAAGCTTATGTATGTTTTGCATTTGTAAAAATATTTGCTCTACATGAAATCTATATTGAATGTTTTTCTTTATCTATACGAGCATATGAATAAACAGACAAATACAGCATTATATATATATATATATATATATATATATATATATATATATATATATATATATATATATACCCATACACACACACACACACACACACATATATATATATATATATATATATATATATATATATATATATATATATATATATATATATATATATATATATATGTATATTTATATATATATATATATATATATATATATATATATATATATATATATATATTATATATATATATATATATATATATATATATATATATATATATATATATATATATATATATATATACATAAACATCTATGCATATATACATGTATACTTATAACTCATGAGTGTAGGTATATTTCCATTAACATTATCTTACCCTCAAGTAAGTTTAAAAATAACAAAATAGAAATCTAATTAGCCAACAACAAAAAACAAAACCTAAATACAAAAATAAAACGATACGCAATTTCAGGACTAAAAATAAATAACGTTATAAAAAAGTAAGGTCTGTAACATAAACAGCAGCATAAGTTTCTTCAAACAAAAGATTCTACTCAACGACCTATATTGGAATTTCCTAATTGGAAAGAAAATCCAGATAGTTTTATTATCTTTACGACCCATGAGTGAGTGTGTGTGTTTTTATTGCCATTTCTGCCCAGTTGCGGGTTGAATTATATCTCATGAAGGAGTTACCCTCGCGTTGTAATTTGCTTTTATTATTATCAAATGGATCGGCCACACGTAAGTGTACACATCTACATACGGAAGAGAGACGCACACACAGGAGCGGAAGAAATCCACATGCGTAAACATAAACACAGAAGGGCCTAAATATCAGCACACACAAACGCGTAATACATCAGAACCGCACACACACACAATCATACACACAAGTTCCATGCATATATCCAAAAGTACTAAACGGACATCCACACACAAGCTCTCACATTACATTGAAATGGATAATTGGTGGGTTTTTACATGTATACATACTGTACACACATGCATACGATAAATCTTTTGTGCGTAATTTGGACATTAAGGCAATGACATTACTAAAAAAAAAAAAAAAAAATCTTCAAAAAATTTATAATATTCAAAAAGGGTATTGGAATGTGTAGTTCTGCTATCAATAATAACCAGACTACCAATATCAGAGACTAAATTCTTTAATGGATATTTATAAAAGTAATCCTTTTTCTATATCTATAACAGACAAGTTATAGGATTTGCATATGCTCCGTACCCAAGCCTGAACAAGCACATGCGCTGTACCCAACCTCAAACAAGCTCATGTTCCATATCATCCCTGAACAAACATATGCTCCACACCCAAACCTGAACAAGCACATGCTCCATACAAATTCTCGAAGAAGCATATGCTCCATACCTAACCTTGAACAAGCACATGCTCCGTAACCAACCCTGAACAAGCATATGCTCCATACCCAAAACCTGAACAAACACATGGTCCATACCCATCCTCGAACAAACATATGCTCCGCACCCAACCCTGAACAAACATATGCTCGTAACCAACCCTAAACAAGCATATGCTCAATACCAATCTTCGAACAAACATATGCTCCATATGCAACCTGAATAAGCACATGCTCTATTACCAACCCTGGACAAGTAAATGATCCATACCTAAAACCTAAACAAACACATGGTCCAGACCCATCCTCGAACAAGTATATGCTCCGCACCCAACCCTGAACAAGCACATGCTCCGTAACCAACCCTCATAAAGGATATGCTTCATACCGAAAACCTGACCAACACATGGTCCATACGCGTCTTTCAACAAGCACATGCTCTGCACCCAACCCTGAACCAGCACATGCTCTGTAACTAACCAAGGACATGCATATGCTCTTTGCCCAAAACCTGAACAAACACATGGTCCATACCTATCCTCGAACAAGTATATGCTCCGCACCCAGCCTGGACCAGCACATGCTCCGTAACCAACCCTGAACAAGCATATGCTTCATACCCAAAACTTGAACAAACACATGGTCCATACACGTCCTTCAACAAGCATATGCTCCGCAACCAACCATGAACCAGCACTTGCTCTGTAACTAACCATGGACAAGCATATGCTCCATACCCAGAACCTGAACAAACACATGGTCCATACCCATCCTCGAACAAGCATATGCTCCATACCCAACTTGAATAAGCACATGCTATGTAACCAACCCTGGACGAGCATATGCTCCATACCCAAAACCTGAACAAACACATGGTCCACACCCATCCTCGAACAAGCCTATGCTCCATACCCAACCTGAACAAGCACATGCTCTGTAACTAGCCATGGACAAGCATATGCTCTATACCTAAAACATGAACAAACACATTGTCCATACCCATCCTCGAACAAGCATATGCTCTGCACCCAATCCTGAATAAGCAAATGCTCCGTAACCAACACTGAACAAGCATAAGCTCCATACCCAAAACCTGAACAAACACATGGTCCATACCCCCCTCGAACAAGCATATGCTCCGCACCAAACTCCAGACCAGCACATGCTCCATAACAAAACCTGAACATGCATATGCTCCATACCCAAAACCTGAACAAACAAATGGTCCATAATCATCCTCGAACATGCATATGCTCCGCACCCAACCCTGAACAAGCACATGCTCCATAACCAACTCTGAATAAGCATATGCTCCATATCCAAAATCTGAACAAACACATGGTCCATACCCATCCTCGAACAAGTATATGCTCCACACCCAACCCTGAACAAGCACATGCTTTGTACCAAACGTCGAACGAGCTCATGCTCCATATTCAACCCTTAACACGCACATGCTCCGGACCCAATCTTGAACAAGCACATGCTCTGTACCAAACCCTGAACAAGAACATGCTCTGTACCCAAGGTCGAGCAAGGTCATGGTCCATACTCAACCCTTAGCACGCACATGCTCCGTACCCAATCTTGAACAAGCACATGCTCTGTACCAACCCAGAACTAGCACATGCTCTTTACCCTACCTCAAACAAGCTCATGCTCCCTACTAACCCTGAACAAAAATATGGTCTGTACCCAACCTCGAAGATCCTGGTCCATACCATCTCTAAACAAACATATGCTCCTTATCCAACACTGAAACTGCTCACGTTCAGTACTCAATCCTGAACTAATATTATGCAACCAATCACTAACTCAAACTAATGTTAAGTGAAAACATTCAGTAAAATGGCAATTGTAAACAATTTCATCTTGGATTAACAATAAAAAAACAAAGCTCTCACAATTATTCACAGCTTTACAAAACCTATTCTTCGACCACATTGCAAGGAGAAGGTTAGGGTTGATTCATACTGTCGGTGTGGTCACGCTCCAGTCTCGTTTCTCTCTCGGCTCGGTCTAGGTACTGGTGTGTTCACACCCTCGGTCCGATCAGTGTCTTGACAAAGTTATAAATATAAGGAAAAAGCGTAAATGTATAGGAATATTGTTCAGTGATACTAAGAAATGTATTTACGCAGTGAACATTAGCCTGGTATTTTTCGGTTGCCCTAACTTACGTAAGACACGGGCTCTTGTGTTGGCATCTCGCAAAAAAAAAAAAAAAAAAAAAAAAAAAAAAAAAAAAAAAAAAAAAACAGGTAAATTGGAGAAACACAACAGACAATGAAAAACGACTAAAACATTGTACCCTATTCTATCTAATAATCATTGTAACTATCTAACCTAGGAAGGAAGGTTCAGTACTCACCAATCAGACTACGAAAGTCACAGGGTCCAGGTTCCTCGTTGCTCTCTCCACAACACTGATTGTGGGCACACTACTAGAGGAAGCGTAGTAATTGCAAAGCGCTGCAATCTGCACAAAATTCATTATCATTAGTTACCTCCCACACAAACAGCACATCTTACTTCTAACTTCATTGGCCTTTCCAATATACCGGGCAACCTCTTTAGTTGGTGTTTCTAAATTCCCTATTTTTATGTTATTATATCTGTTACAGTCAATATCTAAATTCAGGCAATTTGTAAAGTGACTGAACTTTTCAGGCAATATGTGAATTGCCTGGTTCACCCAGTCAATTTACAAATCAGCTAAAAATTGCAGACAATTTATAAAATGACTAAAATTCTAATGGATTTTCTTGACATATTGACTGAAATGAACCCCGGTATGGATATTCGGTCAGTTTACCTCTTGAAACTTTGTGTGCTGTTGTCTGGGTAGTTTATTATTGTGCATGTGTGAAAGACCATTGCTAACACAGAAAGTATGCCGTGTTCTCAGGAAGTATTTTTTTTTTGACGAAAAGTAGTTGTTGAAGTAAAACTCGGATTCAAATTCATTACTGCTGCTTAAAATTGAATACTAGAGTCTGAAAGAGGAACTCAAAACTAGCACCATCTGCAAAAAAATAAATTGAATCGGCAGTATTACATCCTTTGAAATTATGATGTTCTTTAGTGTGGTTACGTTGAAAAGACGAAATGATAGAAGTCAAGAACCGATTTATTTTGTGCAAATTGATGATAAGTTTGACACAAGAAAACGTATTCATATTACTTTGGGACATGGTGGAAGAGATAAAATAGTCAAGGTTTTATTAAGATATGCAAATGTTACTAGAGATACTGTAGGACTGTTCGAATCTTTGTGTTCAGTGTCCAAAGAAACGGAAATGATTTACGACCAATTTTGTCAAATCTGGTGGATGTTGTTGACTTGCAATCTTGTATGAAAGGTAAATATAAGGGGATAATGTTATATCCAAATCACTTAAAAAAATATTGATTATTTTGCCCCTAAAATTCCAAAATGGCCACTGATGATGCATTCCAACAAATGGACATATTTTTAATGTTTGGGCCACCTCAAATTCTTTAAAGCAATAATGGTAGTAAATTTACAACATTTGACATTCGGAACTTAAACTTGTTTGGCCAGACTTGTTAATGTTTCATGGTAAACCCAGGGTAAACTTTTCGTAAAAAAAAAAAAAAATACTTCCTGAGAACACGGCATACTTTCTGTGTTAGCAATGGTCTTTCACACATGCACAATAATAAACTACCTAGACAACAGCACAAAGTTTCAAGAGGTAAACTGACCGAATATCCATACCGGGGTTCATTTCAGTCAATATGTCAAGAAAATCCTTTAGAATTTTAGTCAATTTATAAATTGTCTGCAATTTTTAGCTGATTTGTAAGTTGACTGGGTGACCCAGGCAATTCACATATTGCCTGAAAAGTTCAGTCACTTTACAAATTGCCTGAATTTAGGTATTGACTGTAACATATCTAAATTTCCTGAACTCATTTCAGTTGAAATATGCTCAGTAGTATCCTCTGCCTCCCTACACAACACACAAAGCTTATCATTATCATTATCATTACATGACAGGTAATGTAAAAATTGCATTTGTTCCGGTCACAGAAAACAGACTGAACTGTCTATTGCTATGACGTCACTACCTCCGCCAACGAAGTTGGAAGGAGGTTCTGTTTTCGCCCATGTTTGTGCGTGTGTGTGTGTGTTTGTTTGTGAACAGCTTCCTGGCCACAATCATATTAGTACAGTAATGAAACTTGCAAGGAATAACCGTCATATAAAAGTTGGAAATAAATATATTGTGAAAGATCAAGGTCAAATGTCAAGGTCAAGCAAAGTATCAAATTCACTTAATTAGCCATAAATTTGGACATCACTATCACAGAGATTTCAAACTTGGTTCAAATTTGAGCGTATGAAAATTCACGCCAATTAATACATGTTAAGGTCAAAGGTCAGGGTCAAGGTCAAGCAAAAGGTTGAGAAATCAGCTACTGGTGCGGAGGTGTGGGCTCTACCGAGTGTCCCTCTAGGTCCGTATAGAAGGGTTTTGCTATTTATTTCGTAGAGACATACATTATATTACACAACTATTTTATGTTTCAGGATAATGTAGTTTTCCATAAATTACATAAAAATCACAATTAAACGAATTCATAATTTCATCAAGTTGCAACCACGATACCGCCCCTCCCCCCTCTCCCTTCCCTCCCCGCCTCCGTAGTTGACACAAGGCTGTTCCTTTTACCTCCCCGAAATTTTCCATCGATGGCGAGTTTTATTAATTCCATGGTTTTAATAGATTCTGGTATTCAAAGAAAGTTTATCAATATTTTTATTGTAATTTATCCCAATTTGTGTTAAAATATGTGAAAAGTTACAAAATTATGCATCCGAAAATAATCTCCTGTCGTTGACTTCGGCAAGTGTTATTAAATTTAGACTTTCCATCACAATACTTTATAAATTCGTCAACATTATTTATTTATTAAACATATATCTGAGGGAAAATGCAGGCTAATAAATAAGTTTCAATCCACATTACTTGGTAATTATTTGAAAACAATGATGCTGTTCGGACACAATACTTGCAACCTATCAGTTATTAGAAAACTTTTCTGAGCTAAAAGGACACTAATGTGACAGTAGTGCAAATGCGTCTTGGTTAAAAAAAAAATGAGTATAGGTAATAGTTTATCAGGATACAATATTTCAAGAAACCAGATAATCACGTGCGTCGCTATAAATAGAAATCAATCAGTCAATCTGGATAGACTAAGATAAAATATTGCGTTACAAAATTGGTAAATGTAAAGTTTAATCTGTTACTAATAGGTAATCGATAATATTTTTAAGAAGGCGAAAAGAATAATTGTTTTTTTATGATAATTAAATTTTATAATTTCGAATAAATATAATACTTGACGCAATATCTAGGGTTGAAGAGTAAAAGTTAAGAATAATAAAAGATGTAAGTAATAAAACATTAAGGAGTTGGTAAATAAACATAATAGATAATTAGGGGAGAAAAGAAAGATAAAACAAATGATTAATAGAACTATAGATTATAAGTAATTTCATCGCTATCATGAAAACCACGCCTTGATTAAAACATCGATAAACATCGGCAAACAGCCTAATCCAAATGAGTTCCTAAGTAAAGGGATTATGACCCAATTCCTTATCAATGCAGCAAATATACAAACAAGAAAATATCTGGTTCCTATCAAAATTGACCACAGCAGATTTCAACCGTTTCCCAATACACAGAAAACAACAACATTAAAAAAATTGTACCTTTGAGAGAGGGTGATTCAGGGAAATTCAGTTGTTAGCGAAAATCGAAAAGAGCAACAAACAGGTCAGAAAAATTGTCACATTTTAAAGTTTTTCTGAAATCTGATGCCGCTGAAAAAGGTAAAAATGGCTCCCTTTTGGTGAACCTGAGAGGATAAAACGTTTTATGGAAAAGTACATTAATAGCATAAATACGTTTATAAAAACGTTTATGCGGAAAAATCTTAATTGGTTCGGAAGTCGCGTGAAGATAAAAAATCCTTTGCTGTTTTTAATGGATGAAATTTTGGTCATATGCAAAGCCGTTGGGACTGACGAGTTTATTCAGCATCCAGATAAGTATATAAAAATCACTTTTACATCTTACTTTACACCTTAATTCCTTTATGATGTTATTCAATTAATTCCAGTGGTTCATGAGAATCCGAATGTCTCATTGCCCCTTTTCATTTAGTAAACTTGAAACAGATTAACTTCATTAACTTCCTAAGGTTGTGGTAGCTTATTGAAAAAGTACCAATCTAGCAATCTATTGCACGGGAGTTCCAGACCCTCTACAGCTCCATAGTTTCTAATAGTGTCTGTAATCTCACCATCCTTGTGAGCTAGGGATGGGGAGATTGGGGCAGCATATAGATGTACCTGCTAACTCATCAGCAGCCATTGCCTGATCCTTCCTGGTCCTAGCTTGATGGTGAGGGGACTTGGGCGTTGATTATATATGTATATATATATATATATATATATATATATATATATATATATATATATATATATATGCATATGTGTGTATATATACATATATATATATATATATATATATATATATATATATATATATATATATATATATATATATATATATATATATATATACATATATATATGAATATGTGTATATATATATATATATATATATATATATATATATATATATATATATATATATATATATATATATATATATATATATATATATATATATATATATATATATATACTGTCAGTCTCTATGCACTGTCCTACGCTTGACTCTACCATTCAAGAGCAACCTTTAAATTCTTAAGAGACATCGGGGATTATCTTTGCGTTCTGAAGTTAACTTCAAAAGAGATTATTTGTTTTTTCTGGATAATCAAAAATTTATTATTTGTAATCTTCTCTTTAATTAAAAAAGAGGGATTTTATTCTTAAAAAGTGTTCTTATAAGAAATCCTAACCTCATTTGCTATATTCTTGTTATTAAAAAATGAAAGGTATCTTCATTGACTATGACTTTCACAACGGATCCCATGTATTTATTAATCATGATCCTAAAGAAAAGTTCTAGGGCCGGGAAGGCCATTCGGAAGGTGATGTAACGAAACAAAATTCAACAAATGAATAAAAGAAATATTAATATTGATTTTTTCCTTTATTTTCAAAAGCACTAACGACACAATATCTCCTCAAAGTCTTACATAATTTTCTTCATTTAAAGCGTTTGTTTGTTTGAACTGACCTATTTCTCCCAAATGGAAACATCACAATCTTAAAAATATACCCAATGATGGCCAACGAATCTGGTTTCAATCTACCAATAAAAATTAGGACGCAATACACACACACACACGCAAATTTATATATATATATATATATATATATATATATATATATATATATATATATATATATATATATATATATATATATATATATATAAATATATATATATATATATATATATATATATATATATATATATATATATATACACATAAATACACAGACACACACACACACACACACACACACACACACATATATATATATATATATATATATATATATATATATATATATATATATATATATATATATATATATATATATATATATATAATTGTTACATAAAAGCACCAAAAATATGTTATATAGATGAAACAATAATTGACCATCAATACATTACAAAAAAAAAAAAAATCTCTTATTCATTTTCTAGCTACGGGTCTTACTCAATTTCAGAAAGAAAAAAATTTCCTTTTAGAGCATTACCTCAACGTATCAACATTTGTAGCTTTAATGTTACTAAGCTTATTTGAATTAGAATTAGAGACGGTACCTCCAACAACACTCAACACTACTCTATCCTCATGTCAAATATATACACACGCCGCACAATGCAGAGAGAGAGAGAGAGAGAGAGAGAGAGAGAGAGAGAGAGAGAGAGAGAAGAGAGAGAGAGAGAGAGAGAGAGAGAGAGAGAGTCTAGCATTGTCATAAATGATAAAACATTACTGCAAGTCTCATAAAAAATATAAAATATTAATGGGTGAAATTGACGAAAGGATTTGGCGTTGAACAAGTCGATAGCAAACTCCATCTTTAATATGCAATGGCAACAGTTAACCACCGAATTAATCATGCAACGTTTCGTCATGGCAATTTTTGCAATAACCGCATTGCAGATCCGTCTGATATATTAGTTATTTCGCTATTTCAATTTGCAAAAAATAAATAGCAACGATTTTTTTTCTTATATGATAAAATTCCTTTTCATCCTGTGCTTCGAACCAGAAATATTTTCAATTTTATAACTGAGCAAAGGTTTAAGAGAATATTGAGAAGAGAGTTGATTAAAATTATAGAATGTGCTACCCTTCTATTTAAATTAGAAATGACGAAACATTTGATAAAAAAAAGTAAACAAAATCTCGAAGGAAAGATATTTGACCATAAACAAAATCTTGAAGAGTTAAATTGCAGATTAAATTGATCTTTAAAAAGTCAACGGGAACCTAAGATATACATAACAGGTAAGAGTCACATTAATATAAGACAGTTATGAAAGGTAAAAGCCACATTTCATTACCATTGTTAAGAACATTACCATTGTTTAAGGAAGATTCATCTAATCATTTCGGACATTAATCATTTTACTTAGCCTGCTACCTAATAAGAATTACTAGAAATACATAAATTTAAGACCACTAAACTTTACAATGATGTCGAGGTAATTATCAGTTTAAAAAGTTCTCTTTATAATTACAAAAAAATACTAATTAATAAACTGTAATATCACGGCATGAAAGATGAAAAGGACATATCTTAGGAATAATCTGAAGGTAAAGGAAAAACGGTACTTGAAACGTGGAATTTTTAAAATAAATTCTTTATATGAATTCAACTTTTCCATCAACTGCTGTGAATGTTTACTTAATTTTGCATATTTCATGCGCGCTATGATAACATCATTTTTTATAGATTGGATCAAAGCGTTTAATCCTAATTATTCAGACATGCAACGTACTAATTTCCACAAATGCAGTGATTATTTGTTTTACTGATTATTTATTTTATATTCAAACACATGAAAACATGAGCTGACATTGACACATGTTCGGCGATATAGTTTTTATCATTCTTTTAGGTCGAAATCATTATTAGACATATTTACTTAACACTAACTAACACACACACACTCACTCACTCCTCATCATGTCAAACGTTCCCCGTAATGCATTCGAATTCGTAATGGATAAATGAAAAGAGAAGCAAATGTCAAATGATCAGGATAAATTTATTTTAATGTTGTTACTGTTCTTAAAAGATTCTATTTTTCCTTGTTTCCTTTCCTCGCTGAGCTATTTTCCCTGTTCGGGCCCCTGGGCTTATAGCACCCTGTTTTTCCAACAAGGGTTGTAACTTGGCCTTTAATAATAATAATAATAATAATAATAATAATAATAATAATAATAATAATAATAATAATAAAAACGAACATTGCTGCAGACGAGGTGCGTCTAATGACGCTACAGATACGAAAAAGGAAAAGGAGGAGGAAAATAAATGTCTTAAGTTTTCAAAAGAATCGTCGTAGCAGTTGGGAATCCTTGGAGCAAATACGATTCCTCGAAGGCGTTAGGAATCCTCGGAGCAATTGGGAATCCTCGAAGCCGTTGGGAATCCTCAGAGCAGTTGGGGATCCTAGAAGCAGTTGGGAATCCTTGAAGCAGTTGGGAGTCTGCAAAGCAGTTAGGAATCCAACGGGCATTTGGGAATCCTCAGAGCAGTTGGGAGTCCTTGGAGCAGATGGGAATCCTCAAAGCAGTTAGGAATCCTCGGAGCCATTGGGAATCGCCGTAGCCATTGGGAATCCTAGGAACAGTTGGGAATCCTCGAAGCAGTTGGGAATCCTAGGAGCAGTTGGGGATCCGCGAGGTTGGGAATCCTCGGAGCAGTTGGGAGTCCTCGGAACAGTTAGGAATCCTCAGAGCAGTTGGGAATCCTCGAAGCAGTTTGGAACCCGCGAAGAAGTTGAGAATCCTCGAAGCAGAATCTGGCCAAACCATTTGTCACTATTATGACGAATCGAACCAATATGACGTCATAGATGACCCAGGTTCTAATTCCGATCTAAGGTCAATAATCCAACCTATTTCTAAGCTGATATCAGAGGTCAAATTAGGTGGTCTTTTCTTGTAACTGATCTCAATCACCATAAATAAAAAATCATTACATTTTATAAAGCTAAGATGTATTCCTTTCTCAAGAGATTAAAACGCAATTATTTTATCAAGATGAGCTTTTCAGCAGCGGTTAACATAAACAGTATAGGGAAGACGATCATTAAATGTATAAGTTATGATCATAAATTACTATATAAAATTGATAATAATTCAAGTCAGAATTTATTAATAAATATGATGATCCATAAACATATCTTTGCTCCTGATTACCACATAGGACTCATTTAAGAGAGAGAGAGAGAGAGAGAGAGAGAGAGAGAGAGAGAGAGAGAGAGAGAGAGAGAGAGAGAGAGAGAGAGAGAGAGAGAGAGAGATACTTTATAAAGAGAAAGATTTTGGAAAAGTTCATAAATTGCGTGTATCGAAACCAATAGAAAACTTTGCCTTTCAAACCAAAGACAAAATATTTCCTTTGAACGATTATTTATTGTCAGCCTCATAAAAGTCTAAAAAGTCTTTCTGGACAAGTGGAAAAGTTTAAACAATTACTAATCGAAGGTCTTGAAACAATTTCCCTTTTTGATATGACTAAAAATTTTGTCTTTACGAAAGTTTATTGTTCGCAATATACCTTTTGTTTCACCATCGAAATAAAATACTATTATTTCTAGGTTAATTTTATCACTTATATCGATTTAAAATATCCCATGAATGGTTTCATTTTTTCCAATATACATCTCTTTGGATTAGTTTTTCTTTTAATTATATGAA
>NC_090753.1:57180869-57183369 GCF_036898095.1 Palaemon carinicauda
TATATATATATATATATATATATGTGTGTGTGTGTGTGTGTGTGTGTGTGTGTGTATATATATAATATATATATATATATATATATATATATATATATATATATATATATATATATATATATATATATATATATATATATATATATATATATAGAGAGAGAGAGAGAGAGAGAGAGAGAGAGAGAGAGAGAGAGAGAGAGAGAGAGAGAGAGAGAGAGAGAGAGAATTTTTATAAACTTAGTTTTCAGGGTTAGCAGCAAAATAATAGAAGGATTATTACGCTGTCGAACAGACACCCGATGTAAATTCCAAGAGAAACAAGGCAAAGGCTGGTTATGATAACCCATGGAGACATACTAGCACCCAAAAAATCTCCCTCCTTAATTAACACCGAAAATAATTGTTTGATATTAGTTATTCCCATAAAGCTAAAAGCAAGTCCACCTATGTAAGACCGAGAGGGAACAAGACTACAGTGTTACTACAGATCAATTTAAATAACTTTATTTATTTACTCTGTTAAAAACACTACAGAATATAATAAAAGTACATAATGCAATAATGCAATAATTTTCAAGATATTTCGTAACACTTCCAAAGTTCATATTTGAAAAAAATCCTCAAGTATATTCATATATTCATAGCAATAACTTGCTATGTTTCTGACAGCCAGAGCTACAATATATCATTGGTCAATAATTTCCCCTAAGATAAAGAATTTCCTCTTCTTGCCAATTTCCATCTACCCATCTCTCTAACTATCTATCTATCTATTAAAGATTAAATAAATTTCACTTGGGATATTTCGTATTTAGACAATCTCATCGTTTATTTTATTTTCCCTTTGAACCAATGGGCATTAATTATACTCAGAACCTATTCCTAATAATAATAATAATAATAATAATAATAATAATAATAATAATAATAATAATAATAATAATAATAATAATAATAATAATAAATTACAAGCATTCTATACAGATATTTTCTTAATATCCTGTAATCTTCGAATAGGATTGGCTATCATACTGAATAGCATATCACGGATTTCATATCACTAATGTCTGCAATACTTTAGACTTGAAAACCAAATATAGATGAATGCACAATATGTATCTCTATGATATGGATATATAATGAACACAATATGTATCTCTATGATATGGATACATAATGAAAAAAATATGCATTTCTATTATATGGATACAGGATGAACAAAATATGTATCTCTATGGCATGGATACATAATGAACATAATATGTATCTCTTTGGTATGGATACCAAATGAACACAATATGTATCTATGATATGGATGCATAATGAATACAATATGTATCTCTATGGTATGTATACACAATGAACACAATATGTATCACTATGGTATAGATACATAAAAAACACAACATGTATTTATGATTTGGATGCATAATGAGAACAATATGTATCTCTATGTATGGATATATAATGAACACAATATGTATCTATGATTTGGATGCATAATGAGCACAATATGTATATCTATGTATGGATATATAATGAACACAATATGTATCTCTATATGGATACATAATGCTCAATCCCAATGACAGCTTCAGCGATGAACCATTTCTCTCCCCCGATAACAAATGATTCTCTCAGCCAATTAAAATCCCAATCAAATTCAAAACCATTCATGTCATGCATGACTGACACTTGTCACTATCTCATGACCTTCACTATTGTGACGCCAATAGGATAGAAACCATTCAATTAACGTCGTCATCGTAATGAGTATAACTAATCATTATTATTATTTAATCGTTCGGAATGTCTATATAAATGACGTCATTGCGGAAGGATTTATGGGAATGTCCAAATGAGTCACATTTTCACCTGTCGATAATACACGATTTATAATCTATTTTCATTTTTTGGTTAATTTTCCTTTTAATTCTTCTTTAATTTCCTCTTCTAATGATTTCACATAATTTGTGTTCTTCTTTCGTAGGTGTTTATCTTTTATTTTTTTTATTTTGCCTTATATCTCCTTTTAAATATTTTGCTATCTCCCTTTCTTTAATTTTCCTTTACCTTCATCTTACATTTTCTTTTCGGTTTCCCTCTTTTGTGTGTTATTTCTGATTTATTTTTCTTTCCTCTCATCGTTAATTATACTTTTCCTCTTCTTTCAGCTTCTTCTTAGTCCCTCGTTGTTTTCCTTTAGAGTCATCTTTATCAATCCATTCATCTCATTTTTTCCTTTTACTTTCTCTCAAGTTTAACTCCTCACTTCCTCTACCTCATCATTCTCCTATCTTAACTTCCCAATACCTCTTGTGCGAGATGACAGTTAAATACAAACAGAGAGGCGAGCTGAATGAAAGTGAGGTTTATTCAACAGATAACGAGCTTATATACAAACAGTTGAGAGCAACAGTGTCACAATAATTCAAGCAATGTGAAACATGCAATGGCAAGCTTAATCAGGTTTTTCAATTACTAGTGCGGGAGATATAAA
>NC_090753.1:57190869-57198369 GCF_036898095.1 Palaemon carinicauda
TTTATCTTCAAAGGGGAGGGGGATATCCACTGTCTTGTTTTTTTAGTTACTTCCCGTTAAATGGGAATCATTTTGGACTTTTTTATGTATTCCCAACAATCTTTTTGAGCTACAGTATTTTTAAGTATATAACAAATAACTAAGAAAAATAATTTTGTTTATGTTGACTTCGTTCATGTATTTGCAACAACAAAATAATTTTTTCTTAGTTTATTTCTAGTTCATAACAAATCCCTAAGAAATAAATAAATTGGTTTTAGTAATTATTGTTATATTATATAAAAATAAATAAATTAGTCTTTAGGGTTTTTTTTCATTTATTTGCGACAACAAACTCTATTTTTTTTAGTTATTTGTTATAAACTGTGACGGGCCGAGAGAGGAGTTGTGAAATCAAAGGCAGATTGGAAACGACTGAGTTATATTGTTGTGGAACACTCTCCTTATATACAAAACCTCACGGCAACAGGACATGACAAGTTCAAAAGACAGACAATATCACACAGGAAAACCAAACAGGAATTTTCATGTTCGTTTTAGTGCAAGGGAGGAGCGAAGATACAAGCAATATATATACAAAAGGAATTATGTACAATTGTGTGAAACACGGTTGGTACATGGCTCCTCCCCTAAAAATGACATACTGTACATGTTAAATAGGGCGCCCTGATCTAGAGAGGCGAACTGTAGGCGGGTCATCTGGCAGAAGATAAGCAGGTTTTAGACGATCAATGGAGACCCAGTCTTCTTTGCCCCGAATGTTTAGGAGGAATGCTTTCGGACTGCATCGGATCACAAGGAAAGGTCCCGTGTAAGGGGGCGTTAACGGTGGCTTGCTGGTGTCGTTGCGCAGGAAGACGTGCGTTGCAGAGTGCAAGTCCGTGACGTATGCGCTGAAGATCGTCGGAGGAGGTTGTAGAAGGAAAAAACTCGGCCGGGACGACCAACGGGTCGCCATACACCATTTCGGCTGCCGAGACGTCGAGGGCGTCTTTAGGAGTGGTCCTTAGTCCAAGGAGGACCCAGGGAAGCTGAGTAAACCAGTTGGAATCCTTGCAGCCGGACATCAAAGCTGCTTTGAGGGTGCGATGAAAACGTTCAACCATTCCATTGGCAGCGGGGTTGTAGGCAGTTGTCTGATGTAGGGTGATGCCCAGGAGATTCGCTAATGACGTCCATAATTGAGAGGTGAAAGTGGTTCCCCTGTCAGAAGTAATATGCTCAGGGATACCGAATCTTGAAATCCATCCAGAGAGTAAGGCAGATGTACATGAGGCGGACGTTGCAGTTTCCATAGGAATGGCTTCAGGCCAACGAGTGGAGCGGTCGATGACGATAAACAGGTAACGATGTCCTTGTGATGTGGGTAGGGAGCCTACAACGTCGACGTGAATGTGTGCGAAACAACGCTGAGGTTGAGGAAAGGTGCCCACTCCTGAATCCGTGTGTCGATGTACTTTGGAAGTTTGGCAAGAAGTACAGGCACGGACCCAATCCTTAGCATCCTTAGAAATGCCGTGCCAAATGAACTTTGCCTTCAGCAGCTGTGCAGTAGAACGGCACGAGGGATGTGAAAGGCCGTGGATGAAATCAAACACCTGTCGGCGCATGGGAGCAGGAATCCAAGGTCGCGGTCTACCAGTACTGACGTCACAGAGGAGGGTGGTGTTGGAGTTTTCGAGGGGAAAATCCTCCCAACGGAGGGACGTGCAGGATGTCCTACAAGCTTGATACTCTAGATCCTGTCGTTGGGCTTCAGCCAGGGCGTTGTAATCCAATCCCAGTTGAACGGCAGCCAACGTGTTTCTTGACAGGGCATCGGCAACGGGATTCATTTTCCCAGGGACGTATTGGAGGGTGCAATTGTATTCAGCCACAGCGGAGAGATGTCGGCGTTGATGGGCGGACCAGGCGTCAGACTGTCGAGTGAAGGCGTGCACCAGAGGCATGTTGTCTGTGCGAATGATGAAGGGCGTACCTTTTAAGAAATGGCGAAAGTGACGGACAGCCAAGTGCACCGCCAGCAATTCTCGATCGAAGGTAGAATAACCCGATTCTGCCTTGGACAGTTTTCTGCTGAAGAAGGCCAATGGGCTTGGCGAGTCTTTGACCACCTGCTCGAGTACTGCACCAATAGCGACGTCGCTGGCATCGGTGGAGAGAAGGAGAGGGGCGTGTGGGATAGGAAAAGTGAGAGCCGCAACAGTTGATAGGGCCTTCTTTGCATTGCAGAAGGCTGCTTCTTGAAGGGGACCCCACTTCAGGTCCTTTGGCTTGCCCTTGAGGGAGGCGTAGAGGGGAGCAAGAGTGGCGGCAATGGCTGGCAGAAAACGGTGATAATAGTTGATCATGCCCAAGAATTCCTGCAGAGCTTTGACGGTCGAGGGCGTGGGGAAATTCTGAACGGCTGCTACCTTCTCAGGGAGGGGATGGACTCCTTCAGGAGTGATACGGTGCCCTAAGAACGACACTTCGTTGGCGCCAAAGGTACACTTGTCGTACCGGACTACAAGGCCGTTTTGTTGCAGGCGGTCGAGCACGATGCGCAGGTGACGGAGGTGTTCCTCTTTTGAGGAGGAGAACACAAGTATGTCGTCCACATAACATACACAGAAAGGGAGGTCCCCTAAGATGCCATCCATGAGACGTTGAAACGTTGCCCCAGCATTACGAAGGCCAAAACAAGAGTATTTGAAGGTGTATGTGCCAAACGGAGTGGTGATGGCGGTCTTGGGGATGTCTTCTGGGTTCATAGGCTCCTGATAATACCCGTTCAGGAGGTCGAGCGTAGAGAAAACCTTTGCTTTGTGCAGGTAGGAGGTTACATCGGCAATGTTTGGGAGGGGGTAGTGATCCGGTTCTGTTTGCATGTTCAGGCGCCTGTAATCCCCGCACGGACGGAGGGAGCCGTCTTTCTTCAGAACGATGTGTAAGGGTGACGACCATGGGCTGGAGGCCTTTTGGCAAAGGCCCATTTTCTCCATTTCGGCGAACGTCTCTTTGGCGGCTGCCAATCGTTCCGGTGCCAGACGTCTGAATTTTGCGAAGACTGGGGGTCCCGTCGTCTTGATATGGTGATAAATACCGTGCTTGGCAGGAACCGTGGGCGTTTGGCGAAGTTCTGGACGGAAAACTTCCGGGTACGACATGAGGAGGTGGGCGTAGGCATCCGTGGGTGCGTTGATGTGGAGAGCGAGGTTAGAGGGGGCGGGCTGAAGAGGTGTCGACAAGTACGAGTCTGCGTTGACCAATCGTCGGTGGGCGACATCGACCAGAAGGTGGAAATGAGAGAAGAAATCCGCACCCAGGATTGGCATTGTGACGTCAGCAACGAGAAACTTCCAATTGAATATACCGTTTCCGAACGATAATGTGAGGCTCTCGTAACCGTAGGTGGGTATCGCAGATCCGTTGGCAGCTACCAAGCGGACGTCGGCAGATGTAGACAGACTACGTTGTGCCTTGAAGAGTTTCCTTGGCAAAAGAGAACGACAAGCACCCGTGTCTACCAAAAATCGCACGCCCGTTCCTGCATCCTGTAAAAAGAAAAGATTAGAAACATGGGAGGCCACCGCCACAAGCGATGGCCTACTTACACGTTTTTTGGCCACTGACAATCTGTGGCACATTTCTTCGCGGTTGCCCCGAATCTGAAGTGGTAGTAGCAAAACTGCGGCGGATGGGAGGTAGTAAGTGGCTGTATAAGTCGTTCGTTGGGGCGCGAGCGATTGGTGGGTGGTGGGCGGCTTTGTCGCCGCTTCGGCACGTCACGGGGTAGGCGTGTATGTCCTACGGCATTCATGTCAGCTTCGGTTGACGTTGAATAGGCATCCTCGTCGTCAGGGGTGGAGGCGTTGATGGAGGTCTTGAAGTGGCTGTCCGTAAGGGCGTCGGCTTTGGTCATCAAGTCCTTTATGGGTAAACTATCGACATCGGGTATGGCAGCGCGCACAGGTTCAGGTAAACGGCGTATCCAAAGGGCACGGAGTAGGTTCACCTCACGAGGAGAGCCGTCTGCGGCAGGTTGAAGGCGAGCGATACTGGTCATTTCCCTGAGGGCAAGCGAAGCCCTTTGGTCCCCCAACGGTTGTTGCGAGAGCTGAAAAAGCTTTGCTATACGGGCGTCTGGCGACGGCGAAAACTGCTGCAGAAGGTATGATTTGAGGTCGTCATACGCTATTGGGGTGTCTCCTTATTCACAAAGCCAGTCGGATATTTCTGGGAAGGTGTCCTCGGGTATCGCCGTGAGAACATAATCCGCTTTGGTGGTTGAGCGAGTCACGCCCCTGATACGAAACTGGACTTCTGCGCGCTGAAACCAAGCAAACGCCTCTCCGCTGGAAAACGATGAAAGTTTGAATGGAGCGGCCGCAGCACCAACTGCCGTAGAGTCCGCCATGGTACCAACGAGGTGGGGGGTGGAAGGCGGTGGGAGGAGTCGACTTCCGGTTCCGGGTTCACCAATGTGACGGGCCGAGAGAGGAGTTGTGAAATCAAAGGCAGATTGGAAACGACTGAGTTATATTGCTGTGGAACACTCTCCTTATATACAAAACCTCACGGCAACAGGACATGACAAGTTCAAAAGACAGACAATATCACACAGGAAAACCAAACAGGAATTTTCATGTTCGTTTTAGTGCGAGGGAGGAGCGAAGATACAAGCAATATATATACAAAAGGAATTATGTACAATTGTGTGAAACACGGTTGGTACAGAACTGAAGGAAAATAGCGATGATAGAGTATTAGGAATAAAAGAAATAGTTTTTTGTTGATATTCTCATGTACTTGTAACAACCAAATCTATTTCTCTTTTAATAATTATTTGTCACGAATTGATGGAAAATAATGGTGTTTATTAAGAATAAAGAAATCAAGAATTAAGTTAGAAAATAAAGGATCGAACAGTGCATTTAAAGGTTTAAAGGTCGCTCATGAATGGCAGAGGAAAGGGACAGTGACAATGCCCCAACGAGCAGAACAAGGCCCTAGAGACTGACCATATATACATATGATCAGCGCCCAAGCCCCTTATCCAACCAAGCTAGGACCAAGGAGGGCCAAGCAATGGATGCTGATGACTCAGCACATAGACCTATAGGCTTCCCCGAACCCCCCATCCTTAGCTCATAAGGATAGTGAGGTTGCAGCAATCAAAGGAACTAACGAGTTTGAGAGGGTCTGGAGTTCACCAATCAGGGACGTTACCTCATTGGCCACCACAACCCTTTCACACAAGTAAAGGAATACAACAATAAAACATTATTTTCTTCTTAATGCATAAAATATATAAAATACAAAATATATAGAATAAAAATGTATAAATTGAATACCAAAAAAAGCCGACGGTATTTAAAACAATTGTTTTAACGTGTTGTTTTATTTTGAAAAGTTGTTTAGACGTGCTGTATTGAGGAGCTGTTTTGACACGAGGTTTTAACGTGTTGTTTTGACGTGTTGTTTTAACATGTAGTTTTAACGTGTTGTTTACCCACCTAGCGTCTTGGTGATGACATGTATATTTTTACTTCACACTAACTCAAAAAACGCTTAAAAACATGAACGATGAATAACAAGCAACACGAAGAGAGAGAGAGAGAGAGAGAGAGAGAGAGAGAGAGAGAGAGAGAGAGAGAGAGAGAGAGAGAGCGAGAGAGAGAGAGGGAGAGATTGATATTATTATTATTATTATTATTATTATTATTATTATTATTATTATTATTATCATTGTTGTTGTTGTTGTTGTTGTTGTTATTAATTTTATTATAATTAACTAAGTTACAACGCTAGGTGGAAAAACAGGCTGCTATAAGCACAAGAGCTTCACCAGAGAAATAGAAATAGAGGAATAGAAACAAGGAAGTGAATAAACTACAAGAGAAGTAATAAATTATTGAAATAAAATATTTTAAAATAAAATATTTTGAAATAAAATACTTTAAAATCATTGCCCCAAATGGAAAATATTTTGTGATCATTAGTAAGGTGAAATGATCATCCAGGAATAACTGATTGAATTGGATAATCATTTAGAACATAAAGGCAAGACTTGAATTATTCAGTACATAATTGACTTACTGGTGAGATTATCCGACCCTAATATTTGTTTGAGTAAGATGAGTTTAGAGGACATCACAAGTGTAATGGGTAATTCATAAGTAATTGACCTAATGTGTAATTATCCAAGGAATAAACAGAATAAGAATCAATAACCCAGGACAACTATTCTAATGAGTTTCTGTCGAAGATCAGAGGGAATGCGTTCAAGCAAACATCATCATCATCTCCTGCCCCTATTGGCGTAAAGGAATTCGGTTAGATTTCGCCAGTCGTCTCTATCTTGAGCTTTTAAATCAATACTTCTCCATTCATCATCTCCTACATCCCGCTTCATAGTCCTTACCCATGTAGGCCTGGGTATTCCAATTCTTCCAGTACCTTGTTAAGCCCAATTAAATGTTTGTTGAACTAATCTCTCTTGGGAAGTGCGAAGAGCATGCCCAAACCATCTTCATCTACCCCTTATCATGTTCTTATCCACATATGGCACTTGAGTCATGTCTCCTATAGTTTCATTTCTAATCCTGTCCTGCCATTTAACTCTCAATATTCTTCTGAGGGCCTTTGTTCTCAAATCTACAAAATCTGTTTAATATTTTCTTCATTGTTATACCACGATTTATGTGCATATAGTAACACCAATCTCACTAAACTGATATATAGACTCATTTTTATGTGTAATTTCAGGCGATTATTTTTTTCAAATTTTACTTTCAATCTTTCATTAAACTCTAATTCTAAAGACACTGCATTAAAGATCATAGTTTCTAAATATTTAAATGATTCCACCTCATTAATTCTTATTCCTTCCAATGATATTTCATCTTCCATTGCATATTCCGTTCCCATTATCTCTGTGTATATTACTACTGAAAGGGTTGTGGTGGCCGACTTGGTAAGGTCCCCAGACTGGGCTTCGAGTTTCGCTCAAACTCGTTAGCTTTTTTGGTCGCTGCAACCTCACCATCCTTGTGAGCTAAGGATTCGGTGTTTGAGGGGAGCCTATAGATCTATCTGCTGAATCATCAGCAGCCATTGCCTGGTCCTCCTTGGTCTTAGCTTTGGTGAAGAGGGGGCTTGGGCGCTGATCATATGTATATATGGTTAGTCTCTAGGCCATTGTCCTACCTGATAGGGCAATGTCACTATCCCTACTGCCTTTCATGAGTGGCCTTTAAACCTTTTAAACCTTAAAATGGCAATTCTTCAAACCGGAAACTAACGTAAATACTAAATCAAGCAAAGAAATCACTCTGTGTGTGATAGCCCATGGAAATATCGTAGTCTAGCGATCTGCTGGACTGGTGTTCGAGACCCGCATAAGCTCGATAGTTTCCTTTAGTGTCTGCAACCTTACCATCCTTGTAGGAGTCTGTAAGTCTACCTGTTGAGTCATCAGCAGCACTTGCCTAGGCCTCCCTGGTTCTAGAGTGGGTG
>NC_090753.1:57203369-57208369 GCF_036898095.1 Palaemon carinicauda
ATTATGAATTATTTCACTTTCATTACTTATTTCTTGGTCGCCAAAATGCAGTTCTTTCAAGATCCTCTTAACATAAAGATTCCTCATTATCATCCAACAAAATTTAATGGGTTATTATTTTCGCTATTCTTGGAGTCCTGCTAGAGCTCAGCTGGTTTTGTCTGGGGATCGTTGTCCGTTGTGGTTATAAAATGAATAAATGGACGTATTGCATTTAATATTCAACAGAAGACTACAGTGTAAGATAGATTGACTACTTAGCAATTCTGCTGATTGACATCAGCTGGGAACAAGGTTTAAAAATTTCAAACACTCAGTCAATATAAATGTACATTTTCACATCCTTATTAAAAAAGAAAAAATAATTAAATCTAAATATCCAAAAGTTTGATTTTTAGGGAAATTATAAACAAATATGATTAACGCTACTTGAATAAACGAAAAGAAGTAACAAAAGAAATATGGAATAGTTTACGGAAAGATAAAATAAAAACAAACGATACTAACACAACTTAAATACACGAAAAGAGGGGAAAAAACCGTCACTGACGAAGTACAGAAATAGAAAAAGGGAAGTGTGTAGGTTCTCCAAACATACAGGAAATAGAGCAGTTGGGCCATGTAAAGGAATCAGCCTCGACTCAGGGGAGGGGGATATAATTCTGGCAGAAGATTTTAGGCATTATTTAGATCGTATCTGTCTTTTTAATCAAAGGTTTAAAAACTTACTTTTCAAGGTTAGCAGCAAAATAATAAATGGGTCACCAAGCTGTAGAACAGTCACCCCATGAAAGTTCCAAGACAAATAAAGCAACGGCTGGTTATGATAACCCATGGAGACCTACTTAACTAACACGGACAATAAGGGTCTGATATTAGTTATTTACATCAAGCTAAGAGTAAGTCCACCTATGTACGACCCAGAAGGAACAAGGCAATAGTCCTTAATGTCTGAAGCTAAAAGCATGTCCACCTATGTAAGACCCAGAAGGAACAGGGCAATAGTCCCTAATGTCTCAAGCTAAAATCAGGTAAATATATGCAAGACCCAGAAGGAACAAGACAATAGTCCTTAATGTCTCAAGCTGAAAGCAGGTAAATCCATGCAAGACCCAGAAGGAACAAGACAATAGTCCTTAATGTCTCAAGCTGAAAGCAGGTAAATCCATGCAAGACCCAGAAGGAACAAGACAATAGTCCTTAATGTCTCAAGCTGAAAGCAGGTAAATCCATGCAAGACCCAGAAGGAACAAGACAATAGTCCTTAATGTCTCAAGCTGAAAGCAGGTAAATCCATGCAAGACCCAGAATGAACAAGACAATAGTCCTGAATGTCTCAAGCTAAAAGCAGGTAAATCCATGCAAGACTCAGAAGGAACAAGACAATAGTCCTTAATATCTCAAGCTGAAAGCAGGTAAATCCATGCAAGACCCAGAAGGAACAAGACAATAGTCCTTAATGTCTCAAGCTGAAAGCAGGTAAATCCATGCAAGACCCAGAAGGAACAAGACAATAGTACTTAATGTCTCAAGCTAAAAGCAGGTAAATCCATGCAAAACCCAGAAGGAACAAGACAATAGTCCTGAATGTCTCAAGCTAAAAGCAGGTAAATCTATGTAAGACCCAGAAGGAACAAGACAATAGCTCTTAATGTCAGAGAGAGAGAGAGAGAGAGAGAGAGAGAGAGAGAGAGAGAGAGAGAGAGAGAGAGAGAGAGAGAGAGAGAGAGAGAGAAACCATATCAACCATCCTGTCATCACGCATGTGGTTTCAGGCTTGACCGCAAAAGGCGCCACCAGCGCCGTGAGTGTCTAGCTTGAAACGTTTGTCTCAAGCTAAGAGCAAGTTAACCTACGTGAGAAACAAAAGGAACAAGGCCATAGCTGCTAATGACTCAGACTAAAATCAATTCAAATTACGAGGAAACCAGAAGGAACAAGGCAATTAGCTGTATCTCAAACTAAAAGCAATTCAACCTATGTGAGAACCAGAAGGAGCAAGGCAATAGCCGTTAATGACTCACCAGGAAAACCTATTAGAATTCCAGAACGTCAAAACAATAACTCGCAGAAACAGTAAGAAGGTGGTCCTTGTGATTTCCATCAGGCCATGAGCAGTGTTTGGAATTTGTACCACCTGACTGGGAGGACCTGGGAATACGACTCGGCTATTGCTCCTAAGGGCTGACCGATTAAGCTCTGAAGGTGATCGTTACACTTAATTACCACAATTATTCAGGAAAAGATCAATTAATAACATGAAAAGCCAACAGCTGAACATTCATGCAAAGTGAAAGTTTTGCTCTCAACTTTGTTTCCATTAAAAATTCAGTCTTATTTTGTGCTCAGGTCAAGGAAGACAATTGAGTAGATAAATAATATCTTAGTCTATCTCCATTTTATCTAATTAAAAAAACTGAATAGTTCCATTTCAGCAATGAAACATTTGCAACGTATTTATAATTAGTTAACATAACTGAAAATAAGTGTTCTGTGAATGATTTAATTCTTCAAGGAATATATCAAGGTTTCTATATTAAGACAAAGAAAGTATTGGGTAATTCAGTCACAAAAGATTCTAATGTTACACAAATATATTCTAATGCTTCAAACTTGAATTAGTGTTGTTTCGTATCTATTTCGTACAAGTACGTTTGAATAAACTAATGAATAAATACGTTGAAATTTATTTATAACAGACCCTGCATAAAAAAAAAGCTCCAATAAAAAAGATCTACAGTAGTTTATACAATACGTGTTTTTAAGCATCTATATTTCCTACAGCAGTTCGTCCTTTTTTATATCAGATATCACACTAAACTCGATTAACAAGTTTATAAACCAAAGGTGAAACTAAGAATAAAGTATCATTATAAAACGGCCTCGGATGAATTTTCTTTTATAATTAATATCGTACTAATTTCATTCAATAAATTTATGACCTCTTTATAAGGTTTTAAACCTGTCAGAGGTGAAATTAGGAAAAATATCATTTGTTTTATTGGAAATAAATATCATTACAAAACTTGAATTGTATTTTGCGTTTCCCTTCTGATCGAGAATTGCACTCGAAAACCTTCACTCTCTTCTTTCCTGAAATCTTCTCTCAATTCCTTATTTGTTCAAGTACAGTTATTTCTTATTTTTACCTTCAATATTAAAATACTGTTAATTAAAACGGGGGACAAATTTAACTCTAATCTATAACAGTTTATGGAAAAAAACAATTATGGCCCCTCACATTTATTCAATTCAACCCAAAATAAAACAGACCTTTTGAATTTACCTTCCATTTTAACAAACTACTCATTGAAACTAAGGACAAAATTTACCTTATATTTGATATTGACTTGAAGAAATACACAATTTTCAATCTGAACCAAAATAGAACAACGCGTTTTCATTTTTCTAAATTCGAATTCAACTTCAAAACGAAGATTCATTCTTTCTATAGTATGTTGACGGAGAATCATGACGTCAGAGGTAACCCCTTGACAATAGTCATGGATGAAGCAAAAACACATAACCTGAAGAGACTAAAGAAACCTTGTGTTTGTTCGAAATGTTTTTGTGGCATCACTCGGGTGAAACATCTCGAGAAAAAACGTTTACCTCAACGAACGTTTTGTTATTCAAACGTTGTGATGGGTTTCTGACGTTTGATTCAAAAGGATTTTTACATTATTGCTAAAGTGAGGTATCTGAAGAAAACGTTCAGCAGAACGAAACGTTTCATTCTTTGAAAACGTTGTCAGGAGATGGAGAGAAAATATCCCCTTTTTTGAGTTACAGATCAAATTAAATAATTTAAATTCTTTATTCTGTTAAAATATCTGCAGAAAAAGAAAAGCTCTTTTCAAACTACAGAAGTCCGAAGGGGTCTTATCAAATAACTCTTAATAGCATTAAGTGATTAGAGGGGTACTCAATAGAGAGCAGACCTCCACCACGGCAGTTATTTCTCGACCCTTTGCTCATCCTTGAGCTTTGACCTTACCATGTATTAATTGGCGTGGATTTTCATACACTCAAATATGAACCAAGTTTGAAGTCTCTGTGACAAAGATGTCAAAACTTGTGGCTGATTTCGTGAATTGGACATTTTACTTGACCCTGACCTTGACCCTTGACCTTGAGCTTCCCAAATTTTATCATTTCCAGCATTATACATAGCAGTTCATCCCTGCAAGTTTCATTATTCTACGAATAAAATTGTGGCCGGGAAGCTGTTTACGAACAAACAAACACAAACAGGGACGAAAACATAACCTCCTTCCAACCTCGTGGGTGGAACTAAATATAATAAAAAAATAAAACATAATGCAATAAAAGCTCATTTTTTTTCCTTTTCAAGATATTTCGTAACATTTCAAAACTTAATATATGAAATATTCCTCAAATACATAAATATATTCATAGCAATAACACACTATGCTTCTGGAGGCACAGAGCTGCCATCTATCATTGGTCGAAATTTTCCCAAAAGTTAAGGAATATCTGTCCATTTCCACCTATCTATATATCCATCTATCATCTGTCTATCTATCCATCTATCCACCTAAACTGAAGCAGGCCCACTCATGCAAAATATATTTGCATGAGAAAACCTTTTATCTTATATTTCCCGATTATCGATTAAAGATAAAATAATTTCCCCTCATCGTCTATTTTCTTTTCCCTTTAAACCAATAAGCATTATCTATACTCTAAATACATACCTTAATAATAATAATAATAATAATAATAATAATAATAATAATAATAATAATAATAATAATAATAATAATAATAATAATAAATCATAGTTATTCTATCTTCAGATGGGGTTGGCCATCATACTAAATGACGAATCACGAATTTCATATAACTAATTGATAAATGCTCAGTATATACCTCAGTGCCATTAGACAAATATTGAACACATTATGTATCTATATATTATGGATACACAATTAACAAAATGTGTAACTCTATGGTAAAGATACATAATGAACACAATA
>NC_090753.1:57209923-57229716 GCF_036898095.1 Palaemon carinicauda
GTGTGGCAATTTGAGTTAATTATTATTATTATTATTATTATTATTATTATTATTATTATTATTATTATTATTATTAAAGCTACAATCCTAGTTGGAAAAGCCGGATGCTATAAGCCCAGGGGCACCAACAGGGAAAATAGCCCAGTGAGGAAAGGAAGAACAGAAAAAGAAAAAGAATAGTAATAACACTAAAAAAATATTTCCTATATAAACTATAAAAACTAAATGAAACAAGAGGAAGAAATATTAGACAGAATAGTGTGCCCAAGTGTACTCTCAAGCAAGAGAACTCTAACCCAAGACAGTGCGTATCATTAAACCCCTTTGGACCATGCTGGCATAAGGCCTGCTTAAACTAGAACAGTCCATCAACCATCAAAAATAAAAAAAAAAATAAATAAATAAACGACTTGAAGTTTTCCTACTACACATGGCAATGACATTTTGTTTCATTTAACTACGGGTTTATAAACATAAAGGACAAATGCTCTCTCTCTCTCTCTCTCTCTCTCTCTCCTCTCTCTCTCTCTCTCTCTCTCTCTCTCTAAAAACCATCTACTGTAAGAAACTACTGTCATACACCCAAATGCGTTTTAGGATCTCCTGAGGCACCGAACACCCTCGGGGCTAAAACATCTTCTGACGAGTCATTAACATTTTTCTGAAGGAATGATCCTTAAGCTCTCTTAAAAATGCTCTTAAAAGCTCCCTTGGAAGCGTCTTCATTAAGCAGGACCTTGCGTGCTATAACACAATTGAGAGAGAGAGAGAGAGAGAGAGAGAGAGAGAGAGAGAGAGAGAGAGAGAGAGAGAGAGAAATTTACCTCCTTTCTGTGTATCCCGAGAAGTAACTGTAAGTAAATATGCGTATTCATGCGTAGGCTTTTCACTTTATGTGTTAGAGTATATACGTAAGTAAACATATAATGACTACCTCTTTATCTACCCATCTCTCTCTCTCTCTCTCTCTCTCTCTCTCTCTCTCTCTCTCTCTCTCTCTCTCTCTCTCCGCCCCTCTTTATCTGGCCGTCTAAATTCCCACTAAACATTTGCATAAAGAGCAAGTTCGTTCCACCACATGGAATACTCACTCATTAACAGGCGCAAGTTTTCCATCACTTACTAAGTGTTCTCTCTCTCTCTCTCTCTCTCTCTCTCTCTCTCTCTCTCTCTCTCTCTCTCTCTCTCTCTCTCTCTCTCTCTCTCTCTCTCTCGTGTTATACAATACTTACATATAGATGAAGAAACTAAAATTAGTTGGGGTTGAGGGTGGGGAGGGGTGTTATCGAGGTTATTACCCTAAAACCGAAAATAGTTTTATTGATTTAATATCTAACTTTACGAAAGAAATAGAAAACCCTTTCTATACGGAACTAGAGGGGCACCCAGTATAGCGCAGAACTACGCCGTGGTAGCTTATTTCTTGACCTTTTGCTCTACCTTGAACTTGACCTTTGACCTTAACATGTATCAATTGGCGTGGATTTTCATACACTCAAATATGAACCAGGTTTGAAGTCTTTGTGACAACGATGTCCAAACTTATGTCTGATTACGTGAATTGGACTCCTTACAACTCTCTCTCTCTCTCTCTCTCTCTCTCTCTCTCTCTCTCTCTTCTCTCTCTCTCTCTCCAACATTTCACTAAAGACCTATAAAGAGAAAAATATTTACTTTTGAGAGAGAGAGAGAGAGAGAGAGAGAGAGAGAGAGAGAGAGAGAGAGAGAGAGAGAGAGAGAGAGAGAGAATGATAACTCTCCCAATGCATTTGTTCCGGTCGAAAGAAACAGACTGAAATATCTGTTGCTATGACGTCATTATTTCCGCCAACGAAGTTGGAAGGAGGTTATGTTTTCGCCCATGTTTATGCGTTAGTTTGTCTATTTGTTTGTGAACACCTTCCTGGCTACAATTTTAATCGTAGAGTAATGAAACTTGCAGGGATTAACTTATGTAAACTGTTGGAAATTATTAAATTTTGAAAGGTCAAGGTCACGGTCAAGCAAAAAGTCCAATTCACGTAATCAGACATAAGTTTGGACATCGTTGTCACAAAGACTTCAAACCTGGTTCATATTTGAGTGTATGAAAATCCACGCCAATTGATACATGTTAAGGTCAAAGGTCAAGTTCAAGGTAGAGCAAAAGGTCAAGAAATAAGCTGCCACGGCGTAGGTCTGCGCTATACTGGGTGCCCCTCTAGTTCCGTATAGAAAGGGTTTTCTATTTCTTTCGTAAAGTTAGAGATTATATCAATATAACTATTTTCGGTTTTAGGGTGATAACCTCGATAACGCCCCCTCCCCACCCTCAACCCCCACCCCCACCCCCTCCCTTCCATTTCCGCTCCCTCCCCCTCCACAAGGCTGTTCCTTATACCTTCCCGAAATTTTCCACCAAAAGCGAGTTTTATTAATTCCAATGGATTTAGTAGATTCTGGTATTCAAAGAAAGTTTAGATGCAACTCTTCTAACAAACAAATGAACAATCAAAAACAGAATTAAGAAAATAAGCTAAAAAAATGCCTCGTTGACATATGATTATATCTAAAATTGAAACGGTTAAAAATATCATCATTAGAGCCACTAATAGGCTCAGTTATTTGAAGTGACTTTTAATTACCTCTAATTTCGATGCCTAATAAGTTCCCTTTAACATTAGTCTACAAAGTAGAGAAACTTGTTGGCAATGACGAGGAGGAAATTTGACGAGTAGATTTATCGAGTATATCAGACGAGGAGAATTGAAGAGTAGATTTATCGAGTAGATTTAACGAGTAGATTTAGGGAGTAGATTTGACGAGTAAATTTCACGAGTAGATTTGACGATTAGATTCAACGAGTAGATTTAACGAATGGATTTGACGAGTATATTCAACAAGTAGATTTAACGAGTAGATTTGACAGGTAAATTTCACGAGTAGATTTAACGAATGGATTTAACGAGTATATTCAACAAGTAGATTTAACGAGTAGATTTGACAAGTAAATTTCACGAGTAGATTTAACGAATGGATTTGACGAGTAGATTAGACGAGTAGATTCAACAAGTGGATTTGACGAGTATATTCAACAAGTAGATTTAACGAGTAGATTTGACGATTAGATTTCACGAGTAGATTCAGGAGTAGATTTGACGAGTAAATCTAACGAGTAGATTTGATGAGTAGATTTGACGTGCAGATTGGATAGTGAAACCTTAACGCGGTGATTGAAAGAGTGTCTCGATACACGAGGGACCAAAGTAATCCATTGAATGCCTATTACCTGAAGAGGACAGGTATGCAAATGAGATATCACAAACAGGAATGGGAATGGGAATATTCCACTAATCACAACATCTGATTGTCTCATTAAACTGATAAACGTCGGGGGATCAAAGTGCATTACTTCCAATTGATTATCTCGAAAGGAGAATGACTCAATCTCAATTAGCTGTTAGTGATCCTAATTACAACTTGCCTGCGGGTATTATTAGATTCCATGAGGCCATGAGGCTCCTGTCATTAACTCGTTCTTCTAAAAGATAATTTTGCATGAAATTATTCTTTCTCCTTTAATAAAAGTCATTAAAAACCAGGTTCTTCTAGGAGATATTTGCTTGGAGTTTCATTCGGCTCGATATTATTCATTATTTAATGAAAAACAATAAGCAAGCTGTTTTAATATGGTAATTACACTTATGGCTAGTGTACTCATCCCGTAAGAAATGACGGCTAAATAGTTCTGGACACATACGCCCACGTACAGATTCAATTCTTCCCACCCCTCCCTATTTCCTAACTACAACCTCTCGGGGAATCCACACCCCCACCCCCTCTCACCAGGGTATGCCTAATCCCTCTCTCCCTTATCCAAGAGACCGAGGAGTCATACGTTTGTCAATGACACTCAGTGTAACAGGAAAATAAATATTAAAATAAATATGCATGTGTGTGCATGCTTACGTGCACACGTGTGCGTGTGTTTGTGTGTGTACCCAGATACTTTCTCTTTATTGTAAAGAGGAGATAAGATCGACACATTCTCCGGATCTTCCTACGATGACGTCATCAAACACATCTCATGAAGTACCAAATTCAAACAACTTTGAAATGACTTTAAAACTGATTAAATCACATCCACAAAGGATTGACACCAAAAAGGACTTTGGCGAATGCCAAATGAAAACGAATCCTGAAATGGAAGGAAAACATTATACATTTCGTTATAAATACAAACGTAAACGTTATGTCTAGATGTCTACTAAATATAGAATGTCTAACTGACCATTGCAACCCTACTTTGTTAATAAATTCTACTTGTTACTTTCACTAGATGACCTTAAATACAACTTCGATGTAATAAAAGTTATTTTAATATTTTCTTTATATTAATCATTTTCAAACCATCAACGGAACTCCGAATATCAATATGCTATTATCATCAAACGTTGTATCATTTATATCATTAAATTATGCCACGAATACAATTCATGTAATTATATACATTCCCTCTCTTATAATGACTTGTTGATAATTACACAGTCATCCCTTATAAGCAATTTTCTTTAGATATATAACCAATTTCTTAAGAACGTATTCATTTTGCAAAATACATCTATTAGCAAATGCCATTCCTTATTAACGTATTTATTACCGGTATGCAAAATACATCCTTCTGTAAAAAAGTAATTCTTCCGCCCTCCATTATCAGCTTCGTTCATCTCGCATGTAACCTATTTTAGGGGTGCTAAACCCGTCCCCCCCCCCCCCCCTCCCCACTCGGGGCCATTATTCCCTGCACGTTTTGGCACTGAGCTCTCTTTACGACCGGTCCTTAGAGCAGCAACCTTTCATTTGTTGCTCTTGAGCAATGAAATCTCACATTCCCGGATGTAGCAACCATAGACAGCAATGACATCAGCACCAATTGGTTGCTGATTGGCAAAGCTGTGTCTCCTGATGTGTTTATTTCAGTCACACAAAACATTGGTGTTGCAAAATTATCATTTAAGTATTACTTGCTAAGCTACAACCCTAGTTGGAGAAGCAGGATTTTATAAGCCCAGGGGCTCCAACAAGGAAGTAGCCCAGTGAGGAAAGGAAACAAGAAAAAATAAAATATTTTAAGAACAGTAACATTAGAATAAATATCTCCAATATAAACTATATAAACTTTAACAAAACAAGAGGAAGTGAAATGAGATAAAATAGTGTGCCCATGTACGCTCAAGCAAGAGAACTCTAACCAAACACAGTGGAAAACCATGGTACATTGGCTATAGCACTACCCATGACTAGAGAACAATGGTTTGATTTTGGACTGCCCTTCTCCTAGAAGAGCTGCTTACCATAGCTAAAGAGTCTCTTCTACCCTTAGGAAGAGGAAAGTGGCCACTGAACAATTATAGTGCAGTAATCCCTGGGGTAAAGAAGAATTATTTGGTAATCTCAGTGTTGTCAGGTGTATGAGGACAGAGAAGAATAGGCCAGACAATTCGATGTGTGTGTGTGTAGCACAGGGAAAATGAACCGTAATCAGAGAGAGAGAGAGAGAGAGAGAGAGAGAGAGAGAGAGAGAGGGGGGGTGGACTCAAAAGCAGGTGCTCCTCTTTTTTTCTTGAAGGATTGAATATCCATTTTACGAGATTTCACAGAGTCTGAAGTATTCCACACAATACAGCCCTTACTTTTACAATAATAATAAAGCTGATGTATCAAAAAAAAATTAGGTGACATATGCTGTATGCGATACAAATATTAACGAGTTAATAAATGTACTTCCATATCATGAGTATTGCAATGCAATGCGTGTCAATGTATTCGTTTGGGTAATTACAATTTATAAGCGAAATTTATTTAATTCATTTGTGATATCTCTTCGTTACAACTACGTCCTGGAAATCCATTTCAAACACTGCTATCAAAAGCCTTTCAAAATCTTTTAAAAACTTAAACATTGTTTTCATGAAAGGAAAATATCAACTAAATCGTTGGATACAATTGCAAAATTTTTCCCTTTGCAAATTTCTTCGCAACGACAAATTCGGCGGTATAAAAAAAAAAAAAAAATCACTGACACTAAATTCTCCTTCTCTCAACAGCATTGTTTTCATATTGACTCACTATATTTTCCTTTCTCTCAACAGTATTGTCTTTACAATGACAAACTAAATTTTCCTTCTCTCAACATCATTGTTTTTACATACAGTAGATTCACTAAATTCTCTTTCTTTTAACAGCATTTTTCTTTACTCTGCCTCCCTATATTTTCCTTTCTCTCAATAGTATTGTCTTGACACTGCCTCACTACATTCTGTTTTTCTCAACAACATTGTTTTTACATTGATGGATAAGGCGGACAAAAGAAATTGGCGTTAAACAAATTTATTGCAAATACATCTGCAAATTCCAATTATAAAAGTTAATCACCGAATTTAATCCTATCACGTTTTATACGGGCAATTTTTGCAATAGAATCATTGGAGACCAGTCTGATATATTCATTTATTTCACTACTTCATTTTTGCACAATAAAAATTACGTTTTTTACATTAAACGAAATATATATATATATATATATATATATATATATATATATATATATATATATATATATATATATATATATATATATATATATATATATATATATATTTCGTACTGTGTTTTGTGCTGCAACCATTTTTTATTTTGTGAACGTTAGTCGGCTTAAATAAAACGTATTGAAAAGAGAGTTGATTGAAATTATAGAATGTGCTGCTCTTTTAGTCAAATTAAATATGACGAAACAGTCGATAAAAATATATTTTATTCAAAATGGAATTGAGAGAAAGGGCTTGGGGCTCCATGTAAGGATCTCACCTGCCGTATCATGGAAATCATTCAAAAACGTTATCGATCATTACTCTAACGGAAGAAGAATTCAGCACAGCTTCTCATTATGGATGCCTTTTCCACTTAGGTCAGTCAGTGCTTGTACCAAAAGATATTCGATTGTGGTCTAAAAGTGAGATACGATACAGATTCCAATTTTGCGCTTTAAGAATTCGAATGTTGCTCCCCCTCGTCTTTCTCCCTATAGACAAAGTTACTGAATCATTTGAAGCATTGTTGGATTAAATTATATATCCTTCAATTGTAAATCTTGTTTTAGATTATTGTGAAGATTCAAGGATTGGTCGTCATTCAAGACCTCATTGACGTCGTCCTATGTTGGAAATAAGTATGTGGTCTTAGGACTAACAATGCCCTTGAAAGATAACACAGGGAATTGTTTTTTACAGCGAATGTCATCTCCTCGTCCTACAATATGGAAGTTCCTAGACGCTTTAAAAAGAGAGCAGGATTTCAAGACATTCATATCGCAGAGATAAGACCAGGAAGCACAAATAAGAAAAGGTGTAAGTCTGTAAGATATAAACGAATTAGATAAAAGGCTAGAAAATATAGTGGCAAATTTGGCAAATATTCAGTATTAGAGAACTTCCGTGCTGTAGCGCATAACTTCCGTTTATAAGTAAATTCTTCTTTTATGACTTATCCTAATAATGAGATTTGTGTTTAAAAGTTTTCTTTTGTATACTTTCATTTTCGTATAACCACCTTGGTTTGAATAAAGAATTTTGCATTTCGAATTATTATTCTTTCGAATAATTGTCCTTTCAGATAACTTTCTTTCGAACATGTTTCTGTTCTAAAAGCTTTATATTTTTAATAATTGTTTTCGATTTGTTGTTTCCGAATAATGTTCACACAATCTCGCCTACACAATAAAGAGGAACTGTCTATATATATATATATATATATATATATATATATATATATATATATATATATATATATATATATATATATATATATATATATATATATATATATATATATATATATATATATATATATATACATATATATATATATATATATATATATATATATATATATATATATATATATATATATATATATATATATATACATATATATATACATATATATATACATATATATGTATATATATTTATATATATATACATATATATATATATATATATATATATATATATTTATATATAATATATATATATATATATATATATATATATATATATATTATATATAATATATATGTATATATACATATACATATATGGAAAGGGGAAGGTTGTTGTGTGCGTGTGTGTGCATATTTATCTAAATACCTAGCTCATCTGGGATGATTCAAATATTGAATAACAATGTTTCAAATACATTAAAATTGACCAACATTTTCGTGTAAAGATTTTTCTGTCATCCAAAAGAAAATGTTGAATTTGGATGATATGCCATTGCTACGCCCCCTGGGGCCAGGAAACCCATTCTGAAGATAGGTGGAAGCAACAGATAAATGAAAAAGCATTGGAGGTTTGTCAGATAGATTAATTTATTACATTAAGTAATGTATTTATCAAAAGGTAGGATGAATGTTGCATTTATGGATTTGGAGATGGCTTATGATAGAGTTGGTAAGGAATCAATTTGGAATATGATGAGGTTATGTGGAATTGGTGGAAGGTTGTTGCAAGCAGTGAAGAGTTTATACATAGCCAGTATAGTTAGTTAGTTGAAAATAATTTCTAGAAGAAATCATACTAAAAATATAACAGTATTTTACTTGCATTATTTTTCTCGTGTATTGTTGTAAAGACGCATTTCGTAAAATATAAAGATTACTCTCACTCAACAGATATCTTCCTTCCTTCCTTTCTTCTTTTCCTATCAATGCTTTGAAATGGCACATTTCCTTTACTTTGTGACATCTCGTGAAAGGAAAATATATATTTCAGCAAAGAGAAGAAACGGGTCTATCCTCAGGTAGCGATTCACTTTAATAGAATGGGCCCCAATATGAAACACACTTTAAAGGAAGATTCTTCATACAACGAGAGAGAGAGAGAGAGAGAGAGAGAGAGAGAGAGAGAGAGAGAGAGAGAGAGAGAGAGATCAAAAGACGATTCATCAGACAGAGAGAGAGAGACAAAGAGAGAGAGAGTTACAAGGATTTTGGATGTCTCAAAGTCTTTTTAGTCCATCCTTGGGAACTCCATTTGCTCTTTGGAAGAGAGACAGAGACAGACAGAGAGAGAGATCTGTCTTTCAATCTGTTACCCTTGCCTGCCGTTCCAACATTAAAGCTCTCAGAGAGAGAGAGAGAGAGAGAGAGAGAGAGAGAGAGAGAGAGAGAGCTATATGCAGCCCATAAAGTGGCCTATTCTCTCACTCCTCCCAAAGGACCTTTTCACAGAGAAGTTGCAATTTAACCGCGAAGGGACCGAGTACCAAACATCATGAAAAAACCAGGAAAAGGGGAAAAGACCCAGGAGGGGAGGAGGGAAGATGTAGAACACTTGAAAGATACATGAATGCATCTTCATGAGAGAGAGAGAGAGAGAGAGAGAGAGAGAGAGAGAGAGAGAGAGAGAGAGAGAGAGAGGGGGGGGGCATTCAAGGTGTAAATGGTAAAATCTTTTCAACTGTGGTTCAGGGAGAAATTTGTGTCTGGGATTTAGTGGGTTTCGTGAAATCGTTCTGCTCAAATAATATAATTTCATGTAATGATGTGTAGTAGCTGAAAAGTAGATATTTCTAACTAGTGTACTCAACCCGTTAAAATAATTAGATATGGACACACACAGATTCAATCCTTCTCTTCCCCCCCCCCCCACCTTTTTCTTAATTACAACCTGATTGTTTGGCATTGAAAGGTTTAAGGATTAAAGGCCGCTCATGAATCTCAGAAGCAAGGGACACTGACATTGCACTATCAAGCGGGACAATGCCCTAGAGACTGACCATATATACACATGATCAACGCTCAAGCCCCTCTCCATACAAGCTAGGACCAGGGAGCACCAGGCAATGGCTGCTGGTGACTTAGCTGAAAGACCTATAGGCTCCTTCAAACACCCCATCTTAAACTCACAAGGATGGTGAGGTTGCAGCAACCAGAGGAACTAACAAGTTTGACCGGGACTCGAACCCCAGTCGGCCAATCACCAAGCAAGGACGCTACCTCACGGGGTAACCCCTTCTCGCCAGGGTATGACTATAAACTCTCCCCACTGAGCGTGACCGCAAATATATATATGTATATATATATATATATATATATATATATATATATATATATATATATATATATATATATATATATATATATATATATATAATATATATATATATATATGTATATATATGTGTGTCACGAATGAGAGAAAACGCGAAAAATTAATCCGCAAAACGCGAGGAACAACCGTATAATCATTATTATTATTATTATTATTATTATTATTATTATTATTATTATTATTATTATTATCATGGATAAAAGACAGTAAATAAGATAATTTTCTGTAAATTTTCTTTTACTACAGATTACCGAATTATGAAATATAAGAAAACATATCGATAATATTTGCTTACTTATTTCGTTATCAATAAAATGAAGTTTTTTCTTGAATCTCATCTTCTTGATAAAATTAAACTCCACTTTGGTATGCGATCTTATACCTAAGAATATCATCTGGGTACAAATAGATCATTTGCACAATATTCATCAAGGAAGTATAAGAGATTCGGAATTATTAATCAAATAAGGACTATCTTACACAATTAAAATCCCTCAATTGAATAAACACATTTCTAACCACATTAAAGTTTCACAGAGGCAGTGGATGGAACAATTAATTAGTAAACCAATAACAAAAGGAAAAAATATATTGTTTATTTGACTTATGCATCGCCAATTGAATCCTTACTAACTACTACATAATCGAAATAATTAAATTGAATAAAATTATTCATAAACCCTTTATTTGATAACAGCTTTCTATGAAAAGATTTCAGAGCAACGACAAATCTAATTAATATTCCTAAATCCTCTGTTAAAACCAGGGATAATGAAAGTGTTAATATTGCTATAGCTTCGGGTTTGACGTTCCAGCTATGTTAGTGGACAGAACAATACCTTATCATAACACAACTTAAACCAGCGAACAAACTAAACAACGATTTTCGTTTTCCTTTCAAGTTTTCTTTTCACTTCTGTTTAACCGAGCAGGCTTCCTTTCCTCTTCATTCAACAAAGGGTAACCAATTAAGGAGGGCAAACAATAACACAGCCGATGTCAACATTGACTCAGGGTAAATGCTCCAAGCATTTTAATCATAAGAGTCCAATAAGTAAAATCCTTTTGATATATTCAAATTCGACAAACATGACCTAAGGGAATAATTGAAATGTTCTACAGTTGGTCGACATCTCATCACTCACCTGGGGACATTTGGTTCCACAAGGACAGATGGTAATTATATTGGGGGGGGGGGGATGCTGGTGGTAATGTTATTGCAATGGAGGACACACGTTTAGGGTAATGAAACATGAAATAAACACAGGCACATATATATATATATATATATATATATATATATATATATATATATATATATATATATATATATATATATATATATATATATATATATATATATATATATATATATATATAAAACGCACAATACTGCCCGTGGCCTATGGAATAAACTTTGTATGAATCTCGGTTGTTATTATTAATATGTATAACTTCATTATAAGATGCCTACTTAATTTTTTATTATAAAGAGATAGAAATTGTGATTGATTTTTGAAGCAAATCTGTCTACTAATATTAAGTCACAATTGTTATAGGTTTATTATGCAAGAAAATAGTCTTTTCCCTGAAAAAAAAGAAAAAGGGGAAAAAAAACCATCACTACTGGTATGTTCAATTAAAAACTAGCATAAATTGCTGCATATGAAGAATTAATTGAATAATGCAATAAAGAAAATTACACTGCTAATGCAATATGCAATTGGAGTCATGGGTTATAATAAAGATAATTATGATAACATTAAATATAAAAGATAATACTAATAATTGCACAGTAGAATAAAGTCCTTTGGAGGCAAATATCATTGTCTTAATAATATCTTGTTGATTAAATTACAAAACCAGAATATTCAATCCTTTGACTCTAATCTCTAATAACAATTGGCGGCGGTTTGCCTTCGGCCTGGCCTGAAAGGAAGCTGCATCTCTGCTTCTCATTAATGGGATTAAAGTGTTGTCGAATGTGGCAGAGATGTGGCAGCTTCATCTTCATTCTTGCTTAAACGGAATATAGATGAATCAATTAACAATCTATTAAGGTTACGTTGGTATGAGGTACAGAGACTACTTTATTAATAATAATAATAATAATAATAATAATAATAATAATAATAATAATAATAATAATAATAATAATAATAATAATAATAATAATAATACGGAATGAAATATATACAAGTCTACTATAACATTAATAACTTTCTGTATCATAAAAAATTGTCCTTCTACCAAAGGTTTCCTCAGAGTAACATCAAAAGTCTTCCGTCAATTTACTTTCTGTGTAAATATTATGTTTGTCGACCTCAGGTAATTATCACTCCCCAAATGCTCCTCTATGGAATACACGGGAGGTAATCATTTTATTCCAAGATACGGTATGGCTGTAAGCTCACAATACTGGGATATATGCATACATACATACACAATCTGAAGTAATGAGTGTTATGATTCGTATCTATAATTCACGATTTCATGTAGCACTTTATAGATCATAACAATATTCTTAGAAGTTAGTGCTAGTTTACTAGGTTCAGTTTAAAGTTTATAATTTAAAAGGGAAAATAGATAAAATCACTTTTAATCACTTTTAACCACTTTTAATTACAATATATATATTCTACACTTATGTACAGAAATATAAAGAAATAATGATAGATAAATTCATAACTTTTTCTTAAATGAATCCACTGGTGTTTCGAAACAAAATGAACAATAATATCTTACCAAATACAAATAAACACTTTTAAATCCAAGTAATAAATCCAAGAACCGTTAATCACCAATCCAGGAAGCACACCTGGACAAAGCAAACTTTATTGTCGAAGTAAACAATATTTGGTCATCCATGGACCATGGAACAAACAAACAATACTTAAATCACAACTAATTAGTCACACCATCTAGTGACTGAAAACAACCATACATTTTTAAGGATACTCACTCCATCTAGTGACTGAAAAGAAAACTAAATAAAAAATATTTAATAAATATACAACGGGAACCATAACATATCCCCCCACAAAAAGTCGTCATTACCATCAAGATGACTGAAAAGACTATTTTAATATTCTCTATCATGTAGGATTCCGTGATAACATGTCTGCACATACATTGTCTTTTCCTTTTATATGGTGTATTTGAAGATCATATTCTTGTAGCATCAGCCACCATCTCATGAGTCGATGATTTTTCGTTCTCATTCTCTGTAAAAACGTTAGAGGCTGATGGTCCGTGTAGACATTGATAGTAAATGGAGAACAATGGAGATAAGCTGCAAACTTCTCCAATGCAACCAATAACCCAAATGCTTCTTTTTCAACCGTTGCATAGGGTCGTTGGTGAGGTTTGAGCTTCTGAGAAGCATACATTACTGGATGCAAGATTCCATCTGTCCCTTCCTGTAGCAGTACAGCTCCCGTTCCCAAGTCGCTGGCATCAACCTCAATTGAAAAGGGTTTCTTAAATTTCGGTGCCTGCAAAACTGGACAAGATGCCAGGATGTGTTTTGAGTATTCAAAGGCAGCCTTGCAATCGTCAGTCCAATTAAATTTCTTTTTACTGCTTGTAAGAGAAGTGAGAGGAGCGACCACATCTGAGAAATTTTCGCAAAAACGTCGATAGTATCCAATCATTCCCAGGAATCGTTGAACTTCTCTTCTAGAGGTGGGAGGCTGTATGGCAATGATATCCTTCACCTTGGCATCTACTGGTGCCACTTCATTGCTTCCCACAACGTATCCAAGGTACTGTATCTTGGCATGTCCAAAGTCACTTTTCTTCAGGTTTATTGTCAAACCTGCCTTCCTCAGACGCAGCAATACTTCTTTCAAGCCCTTCATGTGGTCCGACCAAGACTTTGATCAATCAAATCATCCACTCTAGGCAGTGGGTATGCATTTGTGACAGTGAGTTTATTAACCTGTCTATAATCGGTGCAGAGTCGAAACGATCCATCGGGTTTTCGTACTAATAAACACGGTGAAGACCAAGGACTGTCACAGCTTTCGGCCAAGTCGTTATCCAGTAGAAACTGAGTTTCTTTTCTCAATATAGCTCTCTTGTATGGGGATACTCGATAAGGTGCTTGCTTGCATGGGGTTGTTCCCTCTTTCAAAATGATAGTATATTCCAAAAGATTAGTTTGTGTTGGTACATCTCCACACAGATCTCTGAAAGACTTCAGCAAACGTTCCACATCCATAGCCTGGCGAGAACCTAAATGCATTAATTTTGCGGAGATATTAATTAAAATTTCAGAATTGGAGAGGTGAGAATCATTACCTATTTGAAAATCATTCTCTGGAACAATAACCGAATCATTCTTAACGTTTACAGCTGCAAGCACTGTCGACTTCACTTTAGTCCTCTCTGACACAAAAGTCTTAAGTCTATTCACATGAACAAGATGCCTATCTTTCCTCTTACCAGTAGTTTCAATTTCATATACATTATTGCCCCGTCTCTCTACTACAGTATAGGGTCCTTCAAAACGACATTCTAAAGACTTTTTAGTGGGATTAAGCATTAAAATTTGATCACCTGGTTTAAATTCTCTTATTACAGTTTTAACATCAAACCTTTTCTTCATACTATTTTGGGCTTTAAACAGATTCTGATGTGCAAATACTCGAGCCTCATCTAATTGCTTTTTAAGAGTAACAGCATATTGATGTAAGTCTTTACCTGATTCGTGGTTTTCCAGCCAGACATCATATAAAACCTTTAAGGGTCCTCTCACACTCCTACCATAAAGTAGTTCAGAAGGCGAATATCCCAAACTATCTTGCTGAGTATTTCTTATGGCGAACAACACAAACGGTAGTCCCTCATCCCACTCCTTCTGATGTTCATGGCAGTATTTAGTCAGAGCCTCCTTAAGCGTCTGGTGAAATCGCTCTAGCGCCCCCTGGCTTTGCGGATGATAAGCTGTAGATATTGAATGGTGAACACCCATAGCCAACATAACATCCTGAAAAAGCTTTGATGTAAAATTGGTACCACGGTCGGTTTGAACAACTTTAGGTATGCCATATTGAGTAAAAACCTTGATAAGGTGTGGAATAAGATTCTTAGTAGTTATATTCCGTAGAGGAATAGCATCTGGATATCTAATACTAGAACACATTATAGTCAACATGTATTGGTGCTGTCTTTTTGTTTTTGGTAGAGGTCCAACGCAGTCAATAATAACTTTTTCAAAAGGAACATTACAGACTACTTGAGGCACCAAAGGAACTGGTTTAGGTGCTTGGTTTGGCTTACCTACTTTTTGACAGGTTACGCAACAATTGCAGAATACCTTCACATCACGAAAAAGGCTAGGCCAATAAAAATATTGCAATATACTGTATGCTGTCTTCTTGATCCCAAGATGAGTAGTAGAGACTTCATGGGCCACCTTCATCACATGATTTTTCAGAGATGCTGGAACCACCAACTGTTGTTTAACTTCCCAAGAGGCAGTTGCTGCTGCAGTACTTCCTCTATATTTCCTCATTAGCACTCCAGCTTTCAGGTAGTAACATGTAGATTCTGCCATACTCTCCTTCTCTGTCAATGCATTCTTAAACAAAGGCTGTAAAGAGACATCGTTAATTTGTTCATGTTTCAAATCTGTGACATTAATTTTATATACATCATTGCATGATGATGTCAATACATTTCCAACTTTTCCATTACAACCTTTCCTACTCGTAGTATCAAAACTATTCTCCCTAACCACAGTAGGAATATCAGGTTGAACACTTTCATTAAACAAACTATGGAGAGAGTAGTCAAAATCTGTCCCTAAATCTAAACGTACTCCATCTCTCACCTTGTCATCCTCAACTGCAGACCTAGCACCACATTCAACAGCATTGAACTGGTCATCAATACTAGGTACCGAGTCGGTCAAAACAATACCACGCAGGCCTCTGCTGCGTTCAACTACACAAGATGGGAACAACTCAGGTTCCACATCCTCCAACTGCTGAACAGGGCTGACTTCCAAAGGATTATCACATACCACTGGGTCCGGCACCACAAGATTACCTGCAACATCATTTCCAACAAGAACATCTACGCCAGGAATCGGAAGAGACTCTACAATACCCACAATGATATTACCCTTGAATATGCCACAATCCAAATGCACTCTAGCCCGAGGCAAAGAAGTCAAACCACCTATGCTCCTAACTATTACTTTATCATTGGTAAGACAGTCCTCTAACCCAGGTACTGCCCCTCTTACAACTAAACTCTGTGATGAACCGGTGTCCCGCATTAGCTTTACAACAACACCCTCACTATGTTCATCACCAGTAACCAAAACTCCGTCAAAGCAGAATGGTTTGAAACCATCAACACCACCAGCTGACTCAGCATTTATATCGCAACAAGAGAAATTAGATTCCTCTGCTTTACTCTTTCTTTCATTCTTCCTAGAATGTTTGGGACATCTAGCTTTCACATGACCGACCTCACCACACGAATAACAAGTTACACTTGAACTAGCACCAGAGCCAAGAGATTTAACAGATAATCTATAAGGACTTGTTGGTGGTGAGTTTTGAGGTGACTTACCTGGTGTCTTCCTGGATTGGTTACCTGAATAGCGAGGTCTTAATAACCTAAAATTTTCAGCAAGTACAGTTGCTCTTTGAAGAGTAGTTACTTCTTTCTCAAATAAATACCTCTGCGTATCAATGGGTATACCTCTTATAAATTGTTCTACTAATATTAGTTCTCTATATTCATCCATGCTCGAAACACCAGCAGACTTTAACCACTTATCATGCATACGCACAATATTATGGGAATATTCAACATACGACTGGTTGTCAAATTTACGATATTTACGGAACTTTAAGCGGTAATATTCCGGGGTGAGTTCGTACACACGCAAGATAGCTTCTTTAATAAAATCATAATCTTTACCTTCTTCTAATGTTAAAGCAAGAAAGGCAGACCGACCTTTACCCTTTAAAGCAGGTTGAATAAGAATTGGCCATATTACCTTAGGTAACTCTAAACTATCTGCCAACTTCTCAAATAAAGCAAAAAATTCATCAGGCGAGTTTTCGTCAAAGGAAGGAATCATCTTTGAATACTTAATTACATTAGTGTTACGATCTTCTAACCGAGCTACACCACCAGTTTCGCGTTCAATTTTAAGTTGTTCTAACTTAAACTTATATTCACGCTCTTCACGTTCTAACCGCTCTTTCCGGTCTCGTTCTTCACGTTCTGACCTCTCTATTCTATCTTTCTCTCTTTCTCTTTCAGCATATTGCAACTCTAACCTCTTTACCTCTAACACTGAACTTATTTCATCACAAAGATCAAACGCTTCTTCAGTTAATATATCATTATCAACCAATTTACTTATAACAAAATGCTTGACTTGTGATTTACGCCACGTTTTCTTGACATCACGAACAAATTCATATTCACGCGCAATAGATAGCCAGTCCTCTTTACGTATCGTATGCGAACGCAAATAACCAATAGAGGGTTGACTAACAAATGCACTCAAATCAAAAGGCTCCATAACTACAATAATTTTTACTATTCAAAACTAAATTTAAATATTAAACTTTACACTTCACTTAATGTTTTTTGGTCGAAAAAAATCAATAATACAGAGCAGCCATCAATAGTCAACTAAAATGAAAAAAAGTTTCACAAAACTTCGCTCGATTAATATATTTAGAAAATACGCATATGTTCGATAATAGAGGCAATTAGGAAAATTTCTGTACATACCCGACGTGTAGAATATCCTGGCAAGGTCACCATTTGTTATGATTCGTATCTATAATTCACGATTTCATGTAGCACTTTATAGATCATAACAATATTCTTAGAAGTTAGTGCTAGTTTACTAGGTTCAGTTTAAAGTTTATAATTTAAAAGGGAAAATAGATAAAATCACTTTTAATCACTTTTAACCACTTTTAATTACAATATATATATTCTACACTTATGTACAGAAATATAAAGAAATAATGATAGATAAATTCATAACTTTTTCTTAAATGAATCCACTGGTGTTTCGAAACAAAATGAACAATAATATCTTACCAAATACAAATAAACACTTTTAAATCCAAGTAATAAATCCAAGAACCGTTAATCACCAATCCAGGAAGCACACCTGGACAAAGCAAACTTTATTGTCGAAGTAAACAATATTTGGTCATCCATGGACCATGGAACAAACAAACAATACTTAAATCACAACTAATTAGTCACACCATCTAGTGACTGAAAACAACCATACATTTTTAAGGATACTCACTCCATCTAGTGACTGAAAAGAAAACTAAATAAAAAATATTTAATAAATATACAACGGGAACCATAACATGAGTTAAACACTTCTTCAGAATAGATTCATCCAAAAAAATCCTAAAAGACATTCTCAAAAATGTTTTTGTGCAGTTGAAGAATAAAAAGACCGAATGAGTTTCTCAAAAGTGTATTTCTTATCATGAATCGTATATATTTAAAGAAACATTATCTATGCTAAAATCTGGATTATGAAAACTCATGTCCTCTACGTAATTACAGTCATACTTTGAGTTTCCTTAGGATTCAACGTCATACCTTAAATTCTAGCTGGATCTCTATTAAGGGATTCAGCAAACCCAGATTTACATTTAGGATATGGAACTGATGCAAAGAGAGTAGCCTCATCTGCATATGTAACGAAGTTGTTTTCTAGCCCAAAACACATGTCATGTGTATATAGTAAGAAAAGTAATAGACCAAGAACACTACGCTACAACAACTCTTTGCAATCTATTACTCAAAAATTCAATAATGATACTAAGAAAAGACCCACTTTTTCAGTTTGAAAAAAAGGACCAAGGGTGAAAGGCTCCACTAAAATCAAGGCCAATCATACAAACTTCCTAACCACAGTCAAGAGATTTCTGTAGAGCACTGGATATTATAAGAAGGGCATTAGATGCTTCGAAACCTTTACGAAAGCTAAATTGCAAATTAGAGAACAAATTATTGACTGTGCACAGCTATATATATATATATATATATATATATATATATATATATATATTATATATATATATATATATATATATATATATATATATATATATATATATATACATATATACATATATATATATATATATATATATATATATATATATATATATATATATATATATATATATATATATATATATATATAAAAGAACGCCAAAATATTATTACCAATAATAATAATAATAATAATAATAATAATAATAATAATAATAATAATAATAATAATAATAATAATAATAATAATTAAAATTATATAAATAATAAAAATAATGAAATTACCATTTTCATTTTCATATGAAGTAATATGTAATTAAAAAAAATCTTTCGATAAAGAAAAAGGAAAGTAAATAAAACTATACATTAGTAATTATTTTAGTTCCTAAATCTTTGACATTTTCCAGAAACTAAAAGAAATTGGTGAAACTCGATATGAGATTAATTGTTATAACAATTTTATTTTCATTTCTTTTTTGTAAGTTTTTTTTCAAGATTTCCTTCGGGGAAAAGAAATTACGAAAGGAATAGTCAATGAAGATATTGATTCGTCTCTTCAAAAAAGGAAAAGAA
>NC_090753.1:57232716-57237716 GCF_036898095.1 Palaemon carinicauda
GTCGGTTCACGTTAGTTCCCCAGTTCCTTGTGGATGACAGTTTAAACATAGAAAGATTTCTATAATCGGGAGATAATTCTCTGCTGTATATTTTGAGCTTTTTCATAATAAATTGTTAACCTTTGGCTGCTGATTCTTCTCATTTAGTGGTCCTCGTCGTTTCCACATTTCGAAACTGCTTCAAAATTTTAATTAGAAGAAATGTGTAATCGAAAATATTTTCAAATGGCTTTTAGGTATTGAAATACTTTTTTATAATAATTGTATATATGTTTTATAGAAAGACGTTTTTATTATATTCATAGATATCTTTAATTTAAAACCTCATTGAGAGGGATAAGAAAGAGGAATAGAAAAAATAATAATAAGAAGAAACTTTCAGTTTCGTAATGTTTCCCTTTTCTCGTCTTCTTGGTCACTGAGCGTGAGATGAACTAGTGGTGTTGCACCTGCTTAGAGGTACAGCCTGAGGGACTATTATTTACCTGAGCTGAGGAACGCTTTTAAAAGTCTACTCACACTCACCTTCCCCTACCCCCCAACCTCCGCCCCCAAGGAAATGAAAGGAAAATCTACATGCCCCAGGGTTATTTACCGCAGGCCACAAGGTTACCTGTAGTCTGGTCATCCCCCCCCCCCTCTCTCTCTCTCTCTCTCTCTCTCTCTCTCTCTCTCTCTCTCTCTCTCTCTCTCTCTCTCTCTCTCTCTCTAATATTATAAACGTGATAAATGGACCTGAGCCAACATCTCCAGGGAAATAAATTGGACTATGTATGTCTGGTGAATGACCCTGGACTTCCACACCACTGTGAAATTGTTGATACCTTAACCTCAGACCACTTTGGTGTACAGTATATGGGGAAATAATGCTTCCAGATACAACACGAAGGCATAGTGTCCCAAGGAAAAGACTAAAAATTCCAAAAAAAGCATGAAGGGTTTATCAAAAATAAAATGAATAATTGGTATGCTAGCTATACAGTATCTACTACAGATGACCTTAACAGAGATATGGTTGCAAAGCTTGAGAATTGTATTGAAAGTGTTACAAATCCAAAGAAAAAGATGAGAACGACTATCGGAACAATGAAGAGATGGTTTAATAGTGATCCAGCTGTCAAGAGAATTGATAAACAGTATAAAGAAGTGAAGAAAAGGTGGGAAAATAACCCCACTGAGCAAAACCTCCTTATCTTTAAACGGATGGCTCAACAGGTTCAAGATGTTAAAGTGAAATCTAGAGAGAAGTACTGGATAGCATTTCTCCAATCAATGGATCACAATACTCCATTCAGACAGATATCTCGAAAGGTTAAGATTGTCCAAGGAGAAAGGATGAGAGAGGGTCTTCACCCAAACCCAACAGAGAAATGCAATGAACTTATGGAAGAGTGGCCACAATCCTCAAGTTATGATTGTTTACCACTCAAGGTTAGAAGTGCACTTGCAAAGAATCTTAAACGAAGACTCAAGAAAATTCAAGAAGCCCTTAGAAAATATCATCCATCCGATAAAAAACCTATCAGTCAAGAAGAATTCCGGAGATGCCTCAAGAATGGAAAATCCACTGCACCAGGAATGGATGGTGTCACCTATGATATCATCCGGTTTCTTGCAACAGTCAATGGTAACCCAGTCCTTAGACTATACAACATGATATGGAGTGGGGGCAGTCTGCCCAAAATGTGGAAGAGTGCCATCATGATTCCTGTCCCAATACATGGTAGACCAGGTTCATTCAGACCTATTTCTCTTACATCATGCCTCTGTAAAATCTTTGAAAGAATTATATTAAACAGGATGATGCATACTATTAAACGTAGATTGTCATGTAAACTGTACGGCTTCATGCCAGGTAAAATTACGCAGCATTGTATTCATAGAGTTTTGTCAGGAATAAAAAAGAGGTTTACAGTATTTATTGATATCAAGGGAGCTTTTGATAAAGCTAATCCAATTGCCATTTTAGCTGAATTATCTACCATTACATCTGGTAACATTATTAGGATAATTGAGGATTATTTTAAAGATCGATACAGTAGAGTATATTTTGAAGGGATTTACTCCAAGTGGGAAAAGATGGAACTAGGTACACCTCAAGGGGGAGTCTTATCGCCCATGCTCTTTAATGTTTTAATGAATGTTATTGGCTCTTTGAAGACAAGAGGTATCATAACAACTATTTATGCAGATGACATAGTGATACAAGGAGAGTCATACAAAGCTGTAAAATTAACACTCAAGAAAATAGAAAAAATTTGTAATTCACTAGGGTTAGTTATATCCCCAGAGAAAACCAAAATACTAAGTAAGAGAAATAAAGAAAAACAGATTATTAAACTGCAAGGTAAAATAATAGAAGAGGTAGCTACATATAAATATATGGGGGTTATTGTTGGACAGAGCAATCATAGGAATGATGAAGTAACCAAACTAAAACTAAAATGTCAACCAAGATTAGCCTTATTGAGAAAGGTTGCAAGGGGAAGTGTTGGATCTTCTGTCCCCGTTCTCCGGACGGCTCGTTTTCCTTTGCCTACACATACACCGAATAGTCAGGCCTGTTCTTTCTGTATTCTCTGGGTCCTTTGAATATCCAGACAGTACTACATTGGATACCTTTCTTTGCTAACGGAAAATTTTTCCTTTGCCTGCAAATACACCGAATAGTCTGGCCTATTCTTTCCATACTCCCCTTTGTCTTCATTCACCCGACAACACTGAGATTAACAAACTATTCGTCTTCGCTGAAGGGGTTAACTACTGCACTGTAATTAATCGGTGGCTACTTTGCTCTTGCTAAGGGCAGAAGAGACTCTTAGGAGAAGGACACTTCAAAATCAAACCATCGATATCTAGTCTTAGGTAGTGCTATAGCCTCTGTACCATGGTGTTCCACTGTCTGGTTATTCCCTATATGATGAAGAGCAAGTGTCTGATTACACTCACTCATTATATATGTATATATATATATATATATATATATATACATATTTATCATCATCATTTCCTCCAACACCTCGGTTACATTTGACCAGTCGTTTCTATCTGGAACTTTTAATTCAACACTTCTCCATCTATCATCCCTACTACGTGCTTCATAGTCTACAGTCATGTAGGCCTGGGTCTTCCAACTCTTCTAGGGTCTTGTGACTTGCAATCGAATGCAATGACTTTTCTTTCAATTAAATTAAAGATAAAAATCTTTTTTATCAACTATTTCGTCATATTTGACTCGAATAAAAGAGCAGCATATTCTATAATTTCAGTAAACTCTCTTTTCAATGCTTTTCTTTTTTTTATTTTAAACCGGCGCTCAGTCACAAAATCAGAAGTATTTCTGGCCCAAAACATGGGACTAAACGGAATTGTACCCTTTTAGAGATTTTTTGTTTCTTTTGCATATTGAAATAGCTAAGTAAATGAGCATATCAGTTGGAACTGCATTGCTATCACTGCAAAAATTGCCATTGCAAAACGTGGCATAATTAAATTCGGTGCTTACCTTTTGTCATTGCATTTCAAAGATGGCGTTTGCAATCAACTTGTTCAACGCCAATTTCTTCTGTCGATTTCATCCATTAATATTTCATGTAATTTATAAGACTTTGCAGTAATATTTTATCATTTATGACAATGCTAGACTCTCTCTCTCTCTCTCTCTCTCTCTCTCTCTCTCTCTCTCTCTCTGCATTGTGCAGCATTTCATTACACATTCGGTGAGAGAAGGAGAATGTAATAAGTCAGTGTGAAAGCAATGCTGTTGAGAGAAGGGAAATGTAGTGAGGCAGTGTAATTTTTTTTCTGGATTACTTCTTGTGTAGCCGAGTTTTTCGTTGCGAAGAAATTGGCAAAGGGAAACATTTGGCGATTGTATCCAATAAAATAAAACCAGATATTTTTGCCAAAGATTAAGTTAAGCTTTGAGCTTTTGAAAGATTTTGAAAGGTATTTGGTAGCAGGTTTTTAAATAGATTTCCCTGACGTAGTTTTACACAAGAGAAATCCAAAATGATTTTTATGTATTTGGATTACAAATCGCAATCACCCAAACGAATATATTCACACGCATTTGGCATTGCAATAATATTGATATGGAAGTGCATTTGTCAACTAGTTAATGTTATTATCGCATACAGCGTGTATGACCTACTGTAGTTTTTATTTATACATCGGTTTTATTTTTATTGTGGAATTAAGGGCTGTGTTGTGTGGGAGACTTCACAGTGCATCAGACTCTCATTAAATCTCCTAAAATGGATTTTTAATCCTTCGAGAGACAAGAGGAGAACCTGCTTTCAGTCTCCAATCTCTCTCTCTCTCTCTCTCTCTCTCTCTCTCTCTCTCTCTCTCTCTCTCTCGATAAATAAATAACGCATTGCATAGCAAGGAGGTTAAAATGTGTAAAAGGTGTTGAATAAAATTTCTCTTTCGCAACATCAGGGTTTTGTGGAAACGAAATGGACACATCTGGAGACACAGCTTCGCCAATCAGCAACCAATTGGTGCGGATGTCATTGCTGGCGATGGTTGCTACATCCGGGAATGTGGGATTTCATTGCTGAAGAGCAACAAATAAAGGTTGCTGCTCCAACGACATGTTGTAAAGAGAGATCAGTGCCAAAACGTGCAGGGAATAATGGCTCCGAGGGGGGGGGGGGGGTGGGGGGGGGGTGTTAGGGGCTGGGTGTGCCACCCCCAACCCCCCCCCCCCCCCTCGGAGCCATTTAGGACTCCTAAAATAGGATACATGCGAAATGAACGCAGCTGATAATGGAGGGGCGGAAAAATTACTTATTCACACATGGAAGTATTTTGCATACTGGTTATAAATACGTTAATAACGAATCCCATTTACTAAGAGATGTATTTCGCACAATGAAAACGTTAATAAGGAGTCGGTCATTTCTCTAAAGCAAATTGCTTATAAAGGATGGCTGTGGAATTATCAGCAAGTAATTATAAAAGAGGAAATGTCTATCATTACATGAAATTGTATT
>NC_090753.1:57242716-57247716 GCF_036898095.1 Palaemon carinicauda
TTTACAGATGTTTGCCAAAGTTTTAATTAAGGTGTAACTTTCATAATACCGATGAAATTACTTTCATGCTATAGTTTTATTTATCATTTATTTTACCGTTGTTTTCTCCTGTTATTATTTATGATGTTTGTTTACAAAATCTTTAATGTTTTTCCTTACATTTTTTCCTTATTCTTAAACCCTAAAAATTCCGTTAAATAAGCATTATATTTATTCGAAATATATAGAATTTCATTATCATAATTAACAATTAATCTTCTCCACTTCTTAAAAAGTATCATCGATATCATCTTAGTAACAGATTAAACTTTACATTTACCATTTTGTAACGCGATACTTTATCTTAGTATATCTATATTGATTCATTGATTTACATTTCTAGTAACGTAAGTGATTATCTGGTCTCTTGAAATATCTTATCCTGATAAACTATCATTGACTAATTAACTATACTTTGTTTTTTTAACCGAAGCACATTTGCACTCACTCACATTGGTGCCCTTTTAGCTCGGAAACGTTTCCTACTAGTTGATTGGTTGCAAGTATTGTTTCCGAATAGTATAATAGTTTTCAAATGATTACCAAGTGATGTGAATCGAAACTTATAATAATAATAATAATAATAATGTTTATTGGACAAAAAATATTTACATTCAAAGATTTACAAAAAAAAAAAAAGACTCAGTCCAAGCCCATGTGGAGCAGAGCTCTTCGGGCAATAATACAACAAAATAATATCATCAATTAAGTAAAAATAAAAATAAAGTAAATATGGATATAGATATACAAAATGTACGCATACATATACAAATCATATGTATACAAATAGATACATATAAATGAGAATCTTAGCCTAAAAACAAATGGAAATGCATATTTATATGATAAGGAAAGATGGTATATGAAAGCTAATTGTATATACATTGAAAAAATTGTAGATATTAAGCAAAAAAACTCAGTAAAAGAACTAGTTTTACAAGTAAAAAAATATTCTAAACAATGAAACATACTTGCGTTGTGGTTAGGTAGGCAAGTATAAATATTATTAATAAAGCTTAATACCCAGATAAAATTTATTAACCTAAATTTCTCCATCACATATAAGTTTTATAAGTAAAATAATGTTAACGAATAAAAAGATCATAAATTATTGTGAAGGTAAGTTTGAGTTTAATAACAGTTGACGAAGTCACCGAGAGGAGATTGTTTTCGGAAGTATAATTTTCTAACTTTTCACATATTTTAACACCAATTGTGATAAATTACACTAAACATTAGAAGAAAAAGTTATTATAAACTTTTTTTTTGAATATCAGAATCTACTAAAAACCATAGAATTAATAAAACTCGCTTTTGGTAATATTTGGGGGAGGTAAAAGGAACAGCCTTATGTCAAATTTGGAGGTGGGGAGGGAAGTGAGAGGGTGGCTGGGGTGGTGGTGGTTTAGGCTATATATATATATATATATATATATATAATATATATATATATATATATATATCATATATATATATATATATATATATAGGTTTCCTTGTGATTTAGTATACAAATCTCATTTTCATTTTTGAAAGTGAGACAATTTTGAAGGTTAGTCTCTCTCATCAGCGTCAATGACCTTATATGTCAACATGCCAGTTAACTCCTAATCAATCTCTCTCTCTCTCTCTCTCTCTCTCTCTCTCTCTCTCTCTTATATATATATATATATATATATACATATATATATATTATATATACACATATGTTATATATATATTTATATTATAAACACATATATATATTTATGTATCTTGAAAGATATTTATGGTTTGGTAAGAAATGTTTGTCTGATCTTTTCCCGGGTGCTGAAAGTTTCTTTGTTTTCTAATATTTTAACGATTTTAAGAAACCATAAGTTTTATAAACTGAGATTCAAATTTATGTTTATGGCTGATTTTTATCTTCTTTATCTAATACATGCTAATTGTTTCTTTTTTATTTATTAGATTCAATATGTATAGGCATCTATATATATGCATACCTTTTTGATTGTGGATTGCTTAACGTGGTTGAAGGGTTTGCGTATCCTCACTGATCAGCGTTGTGATATAAACTGGCCAAAAATCAGTCATGAATTGACCTGCCTTTGTCCGGCGGTCGTTTAGAAACGTCTATATTTGTTGTTATTGATGTTGATGTACATATGTAGCCTATACATACATATAGAAATTAAGAACATCTATATGGATAAATATACATATACAGTAGACAGCAAGATATATATATATATATATATATATATATATATGTATATCTATATAATATATACAACTTTGATTTATATATAAAATCTCGGGCTGGAACCTTGGAAAGAGGGTAAATACCTTCCTCATCTGGGCACTCTGAGATGTGACTAATTCTGTCCAGGTAAAGAAGGGAATTCCACCAGCGACAGTTACTATTGTTAACTATATGGTTTGAGAGTACCCATAAAACACTCATAATTATATATGAACATAACGTTACTAACATAAAATAATATAGAAGTATAATATATATATAATATATATATATATATATGCGTAAAAATCACAGGAAAACGTGATGCTCAGATGCAGAAGAACCACAGGGAAAATGAAAAATACAGAATATACACTTGAGTCCTGACTAGTTTCGTGATACTTCCTCAGAGGACTGATTTATTGAGAGAGGTTTCTTACATTTTATAGGAAAGCAAAAGTATGAACATACATATAGAGATTTAGAGAACAATGACACTCCCTTACCCGCTACCTGGGTTTGACTCAGGTGTGCGTAGGAGGAGTCCGAAAGCTCATTAGAAACCTGCTAAAAAGGGTCATTAGACACCTGCTAAAAAGGGTCATTTCTAGTGACCCTTTTTAGCAGGTGTCTAACGAGCTTTCGGACTCCTCCTACGCACACCTGAGTCAAACCCAGGTAGCGGGTAAGGGAGTGTCATTGTTCTCTAAATCTCTATATGTATGTTCGTACTTTTGCTTTCCCTATAAAATGTAAGAAACCTCTCTCAATAAATCAGTCCTCTGAGGAAGTATCACGAAACTAGTCAGGACTCAAGTGTATATTCTGTATTTTCATTTTCCCTGTGGTTCTTCTGCATATATACTATATATATAATATACACGTATATATATGTATATATAATATATATATACACGTATATATATGTATATATATATATATTATATATATACTATATATTATAAATATATATATATATATATATATATATCATAAATGAGTACATGATTCGTGGAATATTCTCACAGATAATTTTGGTTTTGCTTTCAGTCATCATCAAACATTATTCAGTTACAAAACGTTTTTTCTCGTTGCAAAAATTTCTAAAAAAAATGAGATATAGAAAATTCTCCAGAGATTGAAAGCAAATGACAAGCAATTATTGGGATTGCCCTTTGGAGAGAGAGAGAGAGAGAGAGAGAGAGAGAGAGAGAGATAGAGAGTTGGGGGGGGGGCTATCAATTGCCAGTCTTTATATCAATCTCTGGAACGTTTTCATGTTCTTAATATTCTTTCCATGGAATGTTTTATCGCCTCGAAGGCCACCAAAGGGATAATTAAAAGAGGGTTATATATTTTTGGCTTCACAGGTCATAAAAGGAACAAAGAAAATGAAATGGGTTTCTATTCATAAAAATCTTGCAGGTATCATAGAAATTTCAATTACACAACCTCTATAATGTTTATAACGGTTTCAAAAGTCTAAAATCACTGGCTACAACACCACATGCACTCACTGCACATCCTTTACAACCTTAACAACGCTTTGAAGGTTAATTAGCAAACTTAATAAGAAGTATGATCTGAAGATCCTTCAAACGTATGCACCAACAACAACTGAAGAAGTGTTTTAATTCTTTCAATCAACCTTGTATTGTTTTGTTCTCCTGTCTGGTCTTCAGCTACTGATTCTCATCTTAATTTCTCCACGGCGTCAGATTTCAAAAAAAACGTCAAGATCTGACATTTTTTCTGACCTCTTTGTTGCTCTTTTCGATTTTCGCAAACAACTGACGTTTCCCTGAATCAACATTTTCTCAAAGGAACAGTGTTACGTTGTTGCTTTCATCATCATATCATCATCATTATCTCCCCCTACGCCTATTGACGCAATGGGCCGCTGTTAGATTTGGCCAGTCGTCTCTATTTTGAACTTTTAATTCAATACTTCTCCATTCATCATCTCCTACTTCACGCTTCACAGTCCTCAGCCATGTAGGCCTGGGTCTTCCAACTCCCCGAGTGCCTTGTGGAGCCCAGCTGAAAGTTCATTTGTTTTTATAATGGTATTTTTCTGCCGGTTAGGAAATGGTTAAACTCTACTTTTTAATTTTGATTTTTAATTGCTTTTGCACTAATAAGGATTTGAATCACTACTCAAGATTAGAGAACATTGGTTTGATTTTGGAGTGTCCTTCTCCTAGAAGGAGTTGCTTACCATAGATGAAGAGTCTCTTCTACCCTTACTAAGAGGAAAGTGGCCACTGAACAATTGCATTGCAGTAGTTAACCCCTTGGATGAAGAAAAATTATTAGGTAATCTCAGTGTTGTCAGGTATATGAGGACAGAGGAGAATATGTAAAGAATAGGCCAGACTATTCGGTGTATATGTAGGCCATGGTAAACTAAACCGTAACCAGAGAGAAGGATCCACTGTAGTACTCTCTGACCAGTCAAAGGACCCATAACCTTGACCTTTGACGTTGACCTCCCAAAGTATAAAAATTTTCATCTTTTTTTCATAACATTTAATCCATGAAAGCTTCATTACTCTTACGTTTGAAATTATGCCTGGAAGCTGTTCGTATAACAAACACACACATAAACAGGGGGCGAAAACATAACCTCCTTCCGACTTCGTTGGCGGAGGTAATGATGTCATAGCAACATGCAGTTTGTTTCCTTCGACCGAACAAATGCAATTTTAACGTTACATGTCACGTGAATAACGAGTGA
>NC_090753.1:57250216-57265216 GCF_036898095.1 Palaemon carinicauda
GATGCTTATGGAGGTGTTGACCCAAAAGATATTTTTCGTTTGCTTTTGATAAAAACAGCTGATTACTTAGCTCCCATATGTCTGTTGCTTTCAGGAATTTAGCAAGAAGTGGTTCTTTAAACACTTGTTAGAGAATTGGTAAGGTTTTTTTCATAATGTAAATGGTTTCTTGATAGGTCTAGCTCTGCTGATTACCTCCCAATAACTGCCACAATTCCTATAGTTTTCGAACGACTTTTGACTAAACGTTTGGATAGGTATGATAAAGTAAATAATTTGTTCCCTAGTTTGCAATTGAGCTTTCGTAAAGGACTTGGAGAAGGTGATCCCTTTCTTATAATATGCTATGCTGAACAGAAGTTCGTATGATTGGCCTTGATTTTAGTGGAGCCTTTCACCCTTGGTCCTTTTGTTCAAGGTCAAAAAGTTTGAAGTAATTGATTAAGTGGATCTTTTCCTTAGTACCATTATTGAATTTTTGAGTAATAGATTGCAAAGAGTTGTGTAATGAGCATAGAAATGTGATATCTTGTGCTTTCAGAGTAGTGTTGTTGGCCCATTACTTTTCTTACTATATACACATGACATGTGGTTTGGGCTAAAAAACAAGCTCGTTACATATGCAGATGATGATACTCTCTTTGCACCAGTTCCATCTCCTAAATGAAGATCTGGGTTTTCTGAATCCCTTAATAGAGATCCAGCTAGAATTTTGAATATGAAGTTGAACCCTAAGAAAACTCAAAATGTGATTGTAAATAGGTCGAGGACACGGGTCCTCATCATCCAGATTTCAGCATTGATAATATTTCTTTAAATATATACTTTTAAATTTTAGGTAGATTCTTGATAGCAAATTCACTCCTGAGAAGCACATTCTCTCGGTTTCCTCTTCAACTGCACAAAAATAGGCTTATTGAAAAAGTCTCTCAGGTTTTTAGGCGATTAATCTATTCTGAAGAAGTGTTTTAACTCTTTTATTTAGAGTGTTTACATATGTATGTATGTATGTATGTATGTATGTATGTATGTATGCCAGTCCTGTGAGCTTACAGCCATACAGTATCTTGGAATAAAATGAGTATCTTCTGTGTACTCCATAGAGGGACATTTGGGGAGTGATAATTACCTGAGACTGACAAACATAATGTTTACACAGAAAGTAAATTGACTTAAGACTTTTGATGTTACTCTGAGGAAAGTTTTGGTAGAAGGGGAATTTTTTTATGATACAGAAAGTAGTTAATGTTATAGTAGGCTTTGTATATATTTCATTCCGTATTATTATTATTATTATTATTATTATTATTATTATTATTATTATTATTATTATTATTATTATTATTATTATTATTATTATTAATAAAGTAGTCTCTGTACCTCATACCAATATCACATTAATAGATTGTTAACTGATTCACCAATATTCTGTTTAAGCAAGAATGAAGACGAAGCTCCCACATCTGTCCCACATTCGACAACACTTTAATCCCATTAATGAGAAGCAGAGATGCAGCTTCTTTTCAGGCGAGAGGCGAAGGCAAACAGACAATTGTTATTAGAGATTGCTTTTTCTTCTTCTTCTTCTTCTTCTTCTTCTCTGTGACAACGTTGTTTATTTCTTTCTGGACGAGATTATTCATACTTTCAATGTTTATGTAGGCGAGAAATGTATTTCAGCTCGTGGTCATAACCGGAAGAACAGAATGCATTTGCAAAGTAGAGAGAGAGAGAGAGAGAGAGAGAGAGAGAGAGAGAGAGAGAGAGAGAGAGAGAGAGAGAGAGAGAGAGAGAGATAGAGAGAGAGATTGCAACATTCAAATGAGTACTGTATTACGTCCAACATTAACTTACACCAACGCGCAGGTTCTTGCCAAAAAGGTTATTATTATTATTATTATTATTATTATTATTATTATTATTATTATTATTATTATTATTATTATTATTATTATTATTATTATTATTATTATTATTATAAGTTACAAAGACTTGTTGAAGAGGTACACTCGTATACCACAATCTCCCACAAATATTCGAAACTGCCGTGTTGTAATTAGGAAAGGGGAAGGGGTGGGAAGAATTTAATGTCTACGTGGGCGTCTTTGTGCATAACTATCTAAATATTTAGCCGTCATTTTTGACGGGACGCGTACACTAGCCATCTTGGTTGTTTTATTAAAAATGGAATAATATCAAGCCAAGTGACAGTCCAAGCAATTATCTCTTAGAAGAGCCCAACTTTTGAATGACTTTTATTAGAGGAGGAAGAATAATATCATGCAAAATTAGCTTTTAGAAGAACTAGTTAATGATATGAGCTTCATGTCCTTATGTGATATAATAATACCTACAGGCAAGTTGGAATTAGGAATATAAATAGCTTTGTGCAAATTGCAACTAGGAATCTAAATACCCGTGCGCAATCTGCAATTATGAATATAAATACCTTTGTGCAAATTGCAATTATTCAAATACTTTTGTGCAATCTGCAATTATTCAAATACCTTTGTGCAAATTGCAATTATGAATCTAAATACCTTTCTGAAAATTGCAATTATGAATCTAAATACTTTTGTGCAATCTGCAATTATTCAAATACTTTTGTGCAATCTGCAATTATTCAAATACCTTGTGCAACTTACAATTATGAATCTAAGTACCTTTGTGCAAATTGAAATTAAGAATGTAAATACCTTTGTGCAAATTTCAATTAGGAATATGAATACCTTTGTGCAATTTGCAATTAGGAACACTAATAGCTAATTGAGATCGAGTCATTCCCCTTTCCAGATAAGTAATGCACTTTGATCCCCGGCGTTTATCAGTTTAATGGAACAATCAGATGTTGTGATTAGCGGAGTATTCCCATTCCCATTCCTGTTTATCATATCTGATTTAGGCACCTGCCTTACTCGGGTAATAGGGATTCCAGTAATTACTCTGGTCCCTCGTGTATCGAGACACTCCTGTCAATTACGGTGTTAAAGTTTCACGATCCAATCTGCTCTTCAAATCTACTCATCAAATTTACACGTCAAATCTGCTTGGTAGATTTACTCGTCAAATCTACTCATGAATCTACTCGTTAAATTTAGTGTCAAACCTACTTGTCAAATCTACTCGTTAAATCTACTCGTCAAATCCACTCGTTAAATCTACTGGTTGAATCTACTTGTGAAATTTACTTGTCAAATCTATTCGTTAAATCTACTTGTTGGATATACTCGTCAAATCCAGTCGTTAAATCTACTCTTTGAATCTAATCATCAAGTCTCCTCGGGAAATTCACTCGTCAGATCTACTCCTTAAATCTACTCGTTAAATCCACTCATTAAAACTACTTGTTGAATCTACTCGTGAAATTCACTTGTCAAATATTACTCGTTAAATCTACTTGTTGGATATACTCGTCAAATCCACTCGTTAAATCTACTCGTTGAATCTAATCATCAAATCTACTCGTGAAATTTACTCGTCAAATCTACTCGTTATATATACTCGTCAAATCCACTTGTTAAATCTACTCATGAAATTTACTTGTCAAATCTACTCGTTAAATTTACTTGTTGGATATACTCGTCAAATCCACTCGTTAAATCTACTCGTGAAATTTACTTGTCAAATCTACTCGTTAAATTTACTTGTTGGATATACTCGGTGAATCTAATCATCAAATCTACTCGTGAAATTTACTCGTCAAATCTAGTCCTTGAATCTACTCATCAAATCCACTCGTTAAATCTACTCGTTGAATCTACTCGTGAAATTTACTTGTCAAATCTACTCGTTAAATCTATTTGTTGGATATATTCGTCAAATCCACTCGTTAAATGTACTCGTTGAATCTAATCATCATATCTACTCGTGAAATTTACTCGTCAAATCTACTCCTTAAATCTATTCATCGCCGTTGGCAAAATATTTCTCCATTTTTTACACTAATGTTACAACAGAACTTTTTAGGGCATCGAAATTAGAGGCAATTAAAAGTCACTCCAAATAGCTAAGCCTATTAGTGGCTCTAATGATGTTAATTATAACCGTTTCAATTTTAGCTATAAACATATGTCAACTAGGCATTTTTTAGCTTATTTTCTTAATTCTGTTTTTGATTGTTCATTTGTTTGTTAGAAGAGTTGTATCTAAAGTTTCTTCAGATTTTGATAGGATTCAATTTAGGTCTTCCATCTTTCAAGCGGAGATTTGAGGTTGTCGTAATCTATTGATGTTTTTTTTAATAGAAGTTTATGCAATTTAATGTGTCTTAGGAATTATTATTATTATTGTTATTATTATTATTATTATTATTATTATTATTATTATTATTATTATTATTATTATTATTATTATTATTATTATGCTAAAGGGAATGAATAGATTTAAGATATTTTTTTATTCGAAAGAATTTTTGGGGGGAATCAAAACATCAAATGGCTTAAATTTTCTCTAATGTTTTCACATTTAATAAACAACATTTTGATCATAATTGTGTGATAAGTAATAAAGTGTTATCCACTACGATGCTTTAGAGCATTCTGGGATTAAAATGCCCAATGCAATTGAAAGAAATAAGGACTTTTATTACCAAAATAATGATTTTGACCTAGAAAAATCACTCACTTCCATAACCTAATTAGATATGATTATATTTATTAATATTTATAAACAGCATATTAGTAACTTCCTTTGTAAATGAAATCTAAAAGTTCCATACAGTGGATTCGTCATCAAGCGAAACTGGCTTTTAACCCAATAGCTTTGCTCGTAAAACTTCCACCTTTACACTTGGGTCTCATATCACCAGAATCAAGTCTAATGAGAGTCAATTATCTAGAGGAAGAAGTTTCCTCTTCCTTATTTGCATGTTGGTAATCCCCGTTGGAAACAGTGACCATCCTCAGCACGAAATGGTTTTCTCTCTTTGCTAAAGTCAGGATTCCAAGTGATTGATTGTACTTCTTCCACCAACTCTTGTATTCATCACCCTCTTCAGCAGACGGCCATTTTTTATTCTCTCTACATGGCCAAAGCACCTCAAGACATTTATATCCACTCTCGCTGCTAATTCATTTCTTACACCCGTTCTCACCTTCACAACTTTGTTCCTAACCCTATCTAATCGAGATACACCAGCCATACTCCTCAGACACTTCATCTCGAACATATTCAATTTCCGTTTCCCCGTCATTTTTAATCCCCACAACTCCGATCCATATATCACAGTTGGTACTATCACTTTCCCATACAGACCTCTCTTTACATGCAAGCCCAACCCTCTATTCTTTACCACTCCCTTCACAGCCCCAACACTTTCCATCCTTCATTCATTCTCTGACTTGCATCTGCTTCCACTCCACCAAGTACTTAAACTGCTCTATTTCCTCAAGTAACTCTCCATTCAACATGACATTCAAACTAGCACCACCCTATCTTCTCGTGCATCTCATAACCATTTTCTTACCCACATTAACTCTCAATTTCCTTCTTTCACACACCCTTCCAAATTCCGTCACTAATTAGTACAGCTTCTCTTCCAAGTGTGCAACCAATACATTATCATCCATAAGAAACAACTGATTTACCTCCCCTTCATGATCACTCTCATCTATCACTTTCAATCCACTTGAGCATTTACCTCTCTCACAACTCCATCAGCAAACAAATTCAACAACCATGGCGACATCACACATACCTGTCTCAGCCCCATCCTCACGGGAAACCACTCAATCACTTCAATTTCCCATCTTAACACACTTTCCTGCCTATTTATAACTCTTCAATGCTTGCAACAACCATCCACCAATTCCATATAACCTCATCACATTCCACAATGCTTCCTTACCAACTCTATCATAAGCCATCTCCAGATCCATAAATGCAACATAAACCTCCTTACCATTTGCTAAAAACATTACTTGATATAATAAATGAATCTATCTGACAAGACCTCCAATGCTTTTTGATTTATATGTTTCTTCCATCTATCTTCTGAATGGGTTTCCTTCCCCAGTAGGTAATGTATATCACCCAATTTCAACATTTTCTTTTGAGTGACTGAAATATCTCCAGACAAAAATGGTGGCCAATTCAAATATATTTGAAACATTGTTATCCAGTATGTGAATCGTACTATATAAGCTGTTAATTTTTTTTTCTTAGTAACTAATGTGCGTGACCCATAAAAAATTACGGCTAAATATTTAGATAGCTATGCACACACACGTACACAGTTGTATCCCTTACCACAACCTCCCCCTTTCCTAACTACAACGTGCTAGTTTGGGCAATTTGTGGGAGATTGTTGTTTTCCGAGTGGTTAACGCTCAGCGTGACAAGAGAATATATATATATATATATTATATATATATGTGTGTGTATATATACATGTATAAATGTATGTATATATACATGTATAAATGCATTTATATATACATATATATGTATATATATACATGTATATATGTAAATATACATATATATATGTATATATATATATATATATATATATGATATATATACATATATATACATAATATATGTGTATACATATATATATAAATATACATTTATATGTGTATACATATATATAAATATACATAGATATGTATATATATATTCTTACATATGTTTATATATATACATACATATATATATATATATATATATACATATATATACATACATATGTATATATATATATATTATATATATACACACATATATATATATACATATATACACACATATATATATATATATATATATACATATATGTATATATATATACATATATATGTATATTTATATACATAGGCTATATATATGTATATATATGCATATATATAATATATATATATATACACACACACTCAGACAGTTGCTCTTTATTAAATGAAAAATATATTTACATGGACTGTTATATCATATTTGATTCAAATAAAAGACCATCACATTCTATAATTTCACTCAACTCACTTTTCAATATTTTTTAGTTTTTCCGACGCACGTTCACAAAATTGAAAATGATTGTAGCTCAAAACACAGTCCGAAATAATTTTTTTTTCATTCCATGCAAAAAACGAAAATTTTGTTGTGCTAAATGGAGTAGTGAAATAAATGAATATATCAGACTGGTCTCCAATGCTGTTACTTCATAAACTGCCAGTATTAAACTTGGTATGATTAAATTCGGGGGTTAACTTTTATAATTGAAATTTACAGATGTCTTTTGCAATAAACTTGCTTAACGCTAATTTCTTTTGTCCTTTTTATCCATCAATGTAAAAACAATATTGTTGAGAGAAAGAGAATGTAGTGAGTCAGTGTAAGGACAATACTATTGACGAAAGTAAAAATGTAGTGAGGCAGTGTAAAAACAATGCCGTTGAGAGAAATAAATGTAATGAGTCAGTTTGAAAACAATGCTCTTGATAGTATGGAAATGTAGTGAATCAATAAAAGAAACGGTATTGTTAGAAGGAGAACGTAGTGAGTCATAGCAAAATAATGCTGTTGAGAAAAGTGAAATGTAGTAGGTCAGTGTAAAAACAATGCTATTCAAATAAGGGAAATGCGAGTCAATGTAAAAACAATGATGGTGAGAGAATGAGAATGTAGTGATTGTATCCAATGAAATAAAACTAGATATATTTAGCCAAAGATTTAGTTCATATTTTTCTTCCATGAAAACAGCATTTGAGCTTTTAAAAGATTTTGAAACGTATATCCAGTAATCACTCGTTTCACTGGAAATTTTATATTACACAATTGTTTAGTCTGGACAACTAATGAAAATAGTTAACCTTTAAGTTTAAACTCCTAAAGAAATTACATAAAGTAACTGATAAACTTATGAGTTTATAGCTCACACGAAGTAAAGCCAAAATAAATACACCACATATCTTACTTGCACAGGGCTAGTTACAAAAATCCAAATAACACCGGCATGCATAATGACACAATAAATTGAAATCACCTTTAACGTGTTCCATAACGTTTCAACACACTACACACGATATATATATTGTATTTAAACTTATACACCTTGGAGAGGATACACTCGAGGCACTTGAGAGAGAGAGAGAGAGAGAGGAGAGAGAGAGAGAGAGAGAGGATAAACTTTGGCTCTTTCACAGGACAGGCTGTTTTTCTTTTGACTTACGCATCCCTGGGGCACATATAGCCTATATTGGCATAGTTATTCTAGATCCTTATAGGTCTGGAGTGGGAATGACTTTGAAGCTGGTACATAGCATATTATTATTATTATTATTATTATTATTATTATTATTATTATTATTATTATTATTATTATTATTATTATTATTTTGTTACAACCCTAGTATCCATGCATTATTTGTATTAGTCACTGTACATTTTTCTTTTCGTTTATTTGCTTCAAATGAACAATTTGTAATTAAGTCTTTAAACTAGTTATCCCCCAATGATAATTATCTGGTATCAGAACATCATTTATTTCGATTGTTGTAACCTTAAGAAAAACTTACATCATTTATTTTGGTTGTTGTAACCTTAAGAAAAACTTACATCATTTATTTTGATTGTTGTAACCTTAACAAAAACTTACATCATTTATTTTGATTGCTGTAACCTTAAGAAAAACTTAATAATGAAAAGATAACTTGATTATCTACCTTTAAACATGAGTAAAAATGCCAGTTTCCAATATGATGTCGAAAATGACACCGGAATCATACAGATCTCCTCCAAATGTCTTGGTGAATATGTACAGTAGGCTTCTTTTTTTCCGGTACACTTCACGGGACGCTAAGCGGACATCTGACGGTTGTAAAGTGTAGCAGCTGACGCTCTTTATACACACACACACACACACACACACATATATATATATATATATATATACATATATATATGTATGTATACATACAAATTTATATATATATAATATATATATATATATATATATGTGTGTGTGTGTGTGTGTGTGTGTCTGTGTGTGTTAAGGATTAATTAATGACCAGTATTGTGCGTTTGAGGACATACATACATACATACATACATACATACATACATACATAGGTATAGGTAATGGAATAGGGACTTTTCCCTTCGCCTTCTGGAATTGTTGTTGTACATAAGATTCTGCCTTGGCTTATCAGAATAATATTTAAGTCAGTAGTAGGTTGGCTAGGGCACCAACCACCTGTTGAGATATTACCGCTAGAGAGTCACTTGGTCCTTTCATTGGCCAGACAGTACTTCATTAGATTCTTCTCTCTGGTTATGGCTCGTCTGGCCTATTCTCTGCACATTCTCCCCTGTCCTCACACATCTGACAACACTGATTTTACCAAACAATTCCTCTTCACTCAAGAGGTTAACTTCTCTCCTCTTGGTAAGGGTAGAAGAGAGACTTTAGCTATGGTAAGCAGCTCTTCCAGGAGACGGACACTCCAAAATCAAACCATTGCTCTCTAGTCTTGGGTAGTGCCACAACCCCTGTACCATAGTCTTCCACTGTCATGGGGTAGAGTTCTCTTGCTTGAGGGTACACTATTCTTATTTCTCTTCCTCTTGTTTACAGTTTTAATAGTTTAAATATTATGAAAGATTTATTTTGATTTCGTTGCTGTAGTTCATTACTTCTCCAGAAGTTTATTTATTTCCTCATTTCCTTTTCTAATTGGGCTATCTTTCCCTGGTAGAGCTTTGCTCATTTTGGTTATTGCTTAGCAATTAATAATAATAATAATGATAATAATAATAATGTACAGCTTTCAGACATCTCCTTAGCTTATTATTATTATTATTATTATTATTATTATTATTATTATTATTATTATTATTATTATTATTATTATTATTATTATTATTATTATTATATAAGCTATAACCCTAGTTGGAAAAGCATGATGCTAAAAGCCTATGAGCTCCAACAAGGAAACATAGCCCTGTGAGGAAAGGAAATTAAAAAAATAATAAATAACAAGAGAAGTAATGAACAATACGAAATATTTTAAGAAGAGTAACAACCTTAAAATAGATCTACTATATGTAAACGATAATACTTTAAAAAACAAGTGGAAGAGAAATAACTTGGAAAATTGTGCCCGAGTGTGCTCCCAAACAAGAGAACTCTACCCCTAGACAGTAGAGGACCATAATACAGAGGCTATGGCACTACCATAAGCTAGAGAACAATTGTATGATTTTGGCATGTCCTTCTCCTAGAAGGGATGTTTGTCATAGCTAAAGTCTCTCTTCTACCCTTACAAAAAGGATAGAATATTTGATTTTCCAGTGTGTCCTTTCCTCACTGGGCTATTTTCCCTGTTGGAGCCTTGGGCTTATAGCATCCTGCTTTTTTAAATAGGGTTGTGGCTTAGAAAGTAATAATAATAATAATAATATAGAAGTACTTATGTCAGCCTGTTATTATGGTGCATGGGATTTAATGGGGGATCCTACCTACCCTACACACCTACCATAGGTAAGAAGGTGCACATTAGATAAGGCTATATGTCGATATAAATTAGATCATATAATTTTGGTATCATTTAATTCTTTTTGTTATATTTTTGTATTCGTACGACTTAAGTGAAAAAAAAAAACAGCTGAAAATTATAAATAAATAATCCCTTCATTAATAGGTCATTAAAAGTATCAAAGGATCTAAAAAACATATTTTAGATTAGTTAGATATTATTTTTGTAGTATCGTTTTATTTTAGGAAACCAAAAACCGAAATAAACAAGCTTATTTAAATACCAATAAGAAGAATAATTCCTAAAACAATTAAATAATCCCTTCATAAATAATTCTCTAAAGCATCAAAGGATCTAAAAACACAGTTTGGTTTCAGTTCCAGTTCCATCAGAATAGACGCTCACCAGAACGTCAGCCAGGCAAGCCCAACCCCCGACTGTGGTGCCCTACCACAACAGTGGCCTCCCCAGTAAACAGCATAAACTTACAATCCCGGGCAGGGATCGATCTGCTGCCATGCGCGTGCTAGGCAAAAATTGTACTAACCAGGAGTTTAGTATCGTTTTCTTGTAGTAAAACTAAAACCTAAATTAACTAGACTACTTAAATAATATAAATGCTTCCTAAAACAATTCCTCAAGGCAATAAGGAATCCTGAATTAAAGGATTGACCATGATCCAAGGGCAATTTTATTGGATTTTAGAGTGATTGGGTCAAAGGTCAAGGTCAAGAAAGGGTAAAAAACGTCTTTTTCTATATCAGGGTAAATTTTTATCCGATTTGCATGAAACTGGTGCCAAAATGTGCATAATTCAAGCGCATATCTTATAATATGGTGTTGGCAAAGGTATGCACTCTATCGGGTCCCTATTCTAATTATGATAGTTATCGTTTTATTTATAAGTTTCTGTTATTATTACAATCCAGACAGCAGCCCTAGCTAGAAAAACAAAATGCTAAAGCCCAACAGCGCCGATAGAGATAATAATTCAATCAATCATTTGGTTTCTTCTATATCGTTAAGGAAGGTTTTCTTCTAGAATTGTCCTAAATAAAATGTATTCCTTAATAGTTGACGCATAAATTGATAAAATTTATGATTTTTTTTTCTGAGTCTTCTTTAAAAAGGTAACTCCACTAAAAGCACCTTGCTTTTCCAACTAGGTTGTAGCTTATCATGGACCAATGATAATAATAATAATAATAATAATAATGATAATAATAATAATAATAATAATAATAATAATAATAATAATAATAATAATAATAACAATAATAATAATAATAATAATAATAATAATAATAATAATAATAATAATAATTGTAGCTCAAGTTTCTATTCTGAGAGGAGATGTAATTTTAGCTTTTGGTTTTTTTATCGTGAGTGCAAATGTTACTTTATCTTAAATTTCGATTTTGTTGACAGATATATTATCAGCTTAATTTCCTATTCCGTAGTTTGCTGTCCTTTTGGATTAATTTTCCTTTTTGAGGAAAGGTGTAGCTTTAACTTAATTATCTATTCCGTGGACAGGTGTCATTTTAGCTTAATTTTCAATTGTGAGGGTGTCATTTTAGCTAGATTTTCCTTTCTGAGGAAAGGTGTCGTTTTAGCTAAATTTTCAATCCTCATGAAAGGTGTCGTTTTAACTTAACTTTCAATTCTGAGAAAAGGTGTCGTTTATGCTAAATTTTCAATTCTGAGGAAAGGTGTCGTTTTAGCTTAAATTTCAGTTCTGAGGAAATGTCATCTTAGCTTAATTTTCAATTCTGAGTAAATGTGTTGTTTCAGATTAATTTTCAATTCTCCCAGAAAGGTGTCGTTTCAGCCTAATTTTCAATTCTGAGGAAAGGTGTCGTTTCAGCTTGATTTTTTCAATTCTTAAGAAAGGTGTCGTTTTAGCAAAATTTTCAATTCTGAGGTGTCTCCCCTCGAACGCAGCTGAGTATGAATGTGACGCTCTTATTCTGGCCTCTGCAGATGGCCGACGCACATCAGCCCTAATCTCAGATTGCTAAAATAACCACAGCCGTATATTGAGTCACTGTAATCACAACACAAATTCACTGCCAGTGTATACATCCAAACGAAGTTCGGGTTCACAACTGCTAACTAACTTGGTTACGATGAACACAAACTCTTCTTGCATTGACCTTGCCTTTTGGAGAAGTTCACTAAATGATCGAAATTCACTTATGGCAAATCAATCACTGCGCCATCTTAGTTAACGTTAGATATAAAAGTGAATAAGGTTTTCAGAGAAACACTTGCGTGAGTTCTTAAGCCATATAATGTGTGATAATAATCAAAATAAACGTAATACACTGGAGGAGCTGTGAACAGTGGCGGGCTACGGGAAAGACTGGTTGCAATAATACAAGATAAATAAAATATGAAATGCATGCCACATGAGATGATATAAATGCTACATAGTATTCCCTATGCTCCAATAAACAAGAATACTTGCATACATGTATTCCTAACACAACACATATGCTAAATGTGTATTAGCTAGATTTTCTATTCTGAGGAAATGTGTTGTTTTAGCTAAATTTTCAATCTTGAGGAAAGGTGTCATTTTAGCTTAATTTTCCAATCTGAGGAAAGGTTTTGCTTTAGATAATTTTTTTTGTATTCTGGGAAAAGGAGTCGTTTTAGCTAAATTTTCAATTTTGATTGAAGGTGTTGTTTTAGCTTGATTTTCAATTCTGAGGAAAGGTGTCGTTTTAGCTTGATTTTCAATTCTGAGGAAAGGTGTCGTTTTAGCTAAATTTTCTATTCTGAGGAAAGTGTCGTTCTAACTAAATTTTCAATTCTGAGGAAAGGTGTCGTTCTAACAAAATTTTCAAATCTGACGAAAGGTGTTGTTTTAGCTTAATCTTTAATTCTGAGGAAAGGTGTTTTTAGCTTGATTTTTAATTCTAAGGAAAGGTGTCGTTTTAGCTAAATATTCTAATTGGTGGACATGTGTCGTTTTAGATCAATTTTCTATTCTTGGGAATGGTGTTGTTTTAGCTAAATTTTCTAATCCGTGGACAGGAGTCATTTTAGATTACTTTTCTATGCTGAAGAAAGGTGACGTTTTAGCTTCATTTTCTATTCTGTTGACAAGTGTTATTTTAGGTTAATATTTTATTCTGGAAACTGATTTAATTTTTTTCCTGAAGGCAGATGTCATTTTTTATTCTAAGGACGTGCATTTATGGTTTAATATTCTAATCCAAGGATAAGTGTTATTTTGTATTACGAAAACAGATGGCGTTTTCTATCCGGAGGATAGATATTATTTTCTATTTTTAGGACAGCTATAATTTGATATTCTGAGGACAGATGTTATTCTAGCTTAATTTTCTATTTTGAGGACATATAATATATCGTTCTAGCTTTATTTTCCATTCCGAAGAAAGATGTATCTGTATCTTTATTTTTTATTTTGACAAATGATATTTTATCCGCTAAAGACAGATGCACTTTTAACTCAATATCTTAATTATTATTATTATTATTATTATTATTATTATTATTATTATTATTATTATTATTATTATTATTATTATTATTGGGATTGCTTTAGTATTATTTTTATTATTATTATTATTATTATTATTATTATTTTTATTATTATTATTATTATTATTATTATTAGTTATTGTTTTTGGGATTGGTTTAGTATTATTATTATTATAATTATTATTATTATTATTATTATTATTATTATTATTATTATTATTATTTGTTTTAGTTGGTGTGTTTTGGGGGATTGGTGTAGCTAATTTATACATGACCTCTCAAAAGACATATAACATATATTTTCTTAATCTTCCCAGTTTAGCCAAGAAACTTGGTAATGAGAAATGAAGAAATTTGATCTAAATCAAATGATGATTCTCATCTTAGTTCGAAGGAACTAAAGTTTGTCTTAAGAGATGTAAAGGTCGCTCTATTCTATCCTCATTTTACAACATAAAAACTTTGGTCTGGACTTGAAATGTTCCAAGCTGTAACCTGAGCTGGAAATACAGATGCTACAAACCCTTGGGACCTGACTGGGAGAGCAGTTCTGTTTTGAAATTAAATTCTGGGAGGAGAACAAAATGTGAGAGAGAAATTATATTGAAGAGAATGAATTTTGAAAAAGAAATAATAGATTATAACAAACTTTGAGAGAGATGATAACAAAGAAAAGAACAAACTATGAGAGAGAAATAAAGCATAGAACGAACAAATTATGCGGGAGAGAGAGAGAGAGAGAGAGAGAGAGAGAGAGAGAGAGAGAGAGAGAGAGAGAGAGAGAGAGAGAGAGAAATATATTAAAGAAAAAGCTGTGAGAGATAAATAAAAAATAAACGAATAAACTTTGAAAAAGAAATGGCAAAGATTAGAAAAACTGAGGAAAAAGTACCGAAGAAGAGGGGAGACTGTGAGTGAGAAATAACAAATAAAAGAGTAAATGTTGAAAAAGGAAAAAGGAATGACAGAGTATAAAATAGAGAACAACGTGTGTTAGAGAAAATGAATAAAGAACAGT
>NC_090753.1:57270216-57280216 GCF_036898095.1 Palaemon carinicauda
TAGTAAACCGATTATATCAAATGAAGTGGCCATAACATACCTCTCAACGTCCTGTTTGGGGATCAAATGCTAAAGACCGAGAGAGAGAGAGAGAGAGAGAGAGAGAGAGAGAGAGAGAGAGAGAGAGAGAATTATTATTTATAGCCACCAGGTATTTTCACTCCTATGAGAAATGACTATAAATCAGTTGGAAATGAGTGGCAATTCTGGTATGTCATTAAACATGAAATGCTTGTATTCCGCATTTTAAAGTTTTATAAGAGTTAACTCTACTCGTGAATAACCCTGTTTTTTTAAATACTTTGAAGAAATAAAGCAGTTTTGAAATGGTTTCGAATTCAATACGTATTCACAAGAATCCATAGAATAATATCAGAGAATAATATTTATAACCCTAGACCGTGATCTAGTTTGATTCACCAGCTCTGTTCGAGCAGCGAGGCGCTCAGCCAATCTGAGGCCACAGAGATGATGACGTCACAGTCTTCCAGTAACATCTGCCGGTGTAAACAAACTTTTCGTCAATCGCTGTTCAAACACTCAGAAGTTTTTTGGTAGTTTTGTGTGGTGTGTCTGGTTGTTTCGTGTTAATTTGTTTGTGCAACAAGTCTCTAAGTCTACACAGAAGCCCCGAATCGAGAGGAACAACGCTATCCCTTCTAAAGTAAAGTTTAGTGCACGAAATGTTTGGCCATGTTAGAAGTGTAGGCTACGATGTAGGAAGTGATGATCTATGACAATATCTCTTTAATACCGTATTGACATTGAGGTTAGTGACAGCGATTAAGTTAACAGATTCTTTAACCTATAGCAAGATGTGATGAATTAGGGTTAGCAATGAATTGAAGAATCAAAGAGAAACTTTAAAAACCAACCGTTAAAGGGAGCTATTCTCAACGGACTTTTGAGTAGTGTAGTGACTCGGTGAGCCAATGCAGGGAGTTAAAAGTCAGGGAAAGAGTAAAAAAAACACGAAAAGCAAGGGTTGTCATAAAAGAATCATAGCCAAACCAAAAGGATAAGAAATACATCGAAGAAAAGAGAAGTGGAGGAAATATGAATATTTATCAGTCAAAAACGCTTAGTTTAAAGCATAATTTTCATCACTCAACTCCTGCATTTGTTTTAACAGTTGATAAAGCCAGTACTGGTGTTCGTGGATTAACTCCCAACGAGGTTGCCATATGTGTCCTTCAGTGTCCAGAGAAAGTTATACAAAAGTCAATAAAATGACTTTGGGATGTATATCATACTAACTCCCATGGAACAAAAGCAATTGAGGAACCGAATAAAGAGACAGCAATGTATGGGAGGAAGAAGAGACTACGCAGATGTATTAAAACCACATCGGGACTTTCTTATTGGCTGATTGGTGAGTACTAAACCTTCCTTCCTAGGTTAGATAGTTACAATGATTATTGGTAGATGATTACATAGATTAGGGTATAATGTTTTAGTTGTTTTTCATTGTTTGTTGTGATTTTTATTCTGTGATTTTGCAAGCAGTTTTTCCAATGTATTTGTTTTTTTACGGGCTTTCAACGCAAGAGTCCGTGTCTTGCGTAATGTAGGGCAATCGAAAACGAACGAACGAACTTGTTATTTGACTCTGTTGCTTTTTCTTGATCCTTTATTCCAGGATTTTCCTGATTAGGCCTATATGTTACAGCCTGTCTCGTTTCATCTACATTTCTTGTTGGTTTTATTTTATGGGGTCGTTAAGGGGGGGAAGGGGGCGTCAAGCACGTTATTCACAGTAACAATCACCATTAAAGATCACATAAATAATCATTTGGTGCCACTAATGATTTTTGTTAGTATTGATAAACATGTCTGTTCATTTATACTTGTATAGTGTTAGTAGACTTTCATTATCGGAAATTTTATAATCATCCCAGTATATCGATGATTTTATTACAAGTCATAAGGTGAATTCAATGGTTAAAATCCATTTTGTCTACAAAATTGATATTAGATTTTTTCGTTCAATATAAAAGATGAATATTTATTAATAACAATCACTATTAACAGTGATGAATAATAATAATCGCTAGAAATTACTTGTAATGAATAATGATCAAAATCAATTGTTAATAACGTTTAATGGTGTTCTTATTTTGACTTGCATAAGAACAGCCAATTCAATCTTAAGGCCTTATGCCAGTCACTACATAAAAGATATTTACTTTTAGTATCACAATACTACTGATATACAGTTTTCTTTTTTTAAGTTTTGTAAATTTTAAAGTTTTAATTTTTTAGTTATTATTGTTTAATAGTTTCGTCCCTTTTCTTTGTTGCTCTTGAAGGGTTAAGCCGTTCGAATAGTTTGCTAGGCTCACTGGTCACTCCAGGCTTATTGGCCCACCCCTAGGCCTATGTAAAGTGGTGTCCCTGTCTTTTGGGAAATATAGATTCATGTGGGGCTGAGGATATAATCCACAAAGATGCGAGATGCATTTAGTTCATTCCTTTCTTGTTTCAAAACTTCATACACTTACAATAATGTATATTTACGTACTTTTATATATACACACACACACACATATATATATATATATATATATATTTACGTATATTTATATTTACACACACACACACACACACACACATATATATATATATATATATATGTATATATGTGCCTGTGTATGTATATATATCCATATATATATATATATATATATATAGCCTATATATGAACGCACATGATTGTGTATCATAGACCTTTTACTTGACAGTTATTTTATTATTTTCCCTTTAAGATTTACGCTGTGATTTTGATGAGAATTTTAACTTCTTTTAATTTATCTTGAAGTTTGGAATTTCTTTTATTGCCGACTCAGGAGGATATTTTGTTTTAAATATTTTCCATTATTGTATAAGCTTTAATAAGAACAGGCTAGTATTATTTCAATCTTTTTTTATGGTGAATAGGCCTCTGCTTATGCATTTGTAGATAAACTTTATGAGTGGGGATACCTTAAGGTGGTGAAGTGTTTGTGTTTTGTTATGATACTTATACTAGGCTGGTTTGTTCTGAGTGATCAGACAAAAGTCTCCCACCATTACCAATTCGTTTTGGTCAGCATCATGATGAGAGATGTCCAAACCCTAGACTTGACTAAGGACATGTCTGAGGCCTTTGTCCTGCAGTTGACCAGACACGACTGTATTTGTAGTTGTTGTTGTTGTTGTTGTAAATGCAGGTTAAAGTTATTAAGATTATCTTAAGGAAAATGTTCTAATGCTTTGTTCTATATATGAAAAAACCTTGAATACTTTCATTCGTATTTCGTATTTTTACTCTCATTGAAAAGTATAATTTTTGTAGTCTTAAACAGGTTTCGTGAGTTCTCGTTGAGACACCGACTGAAGGTTCGTGTCTGATTCGTTCTTCTTTTCTCTTTACACATTTTTAGTGTTTCAATGAAACCGTCTTTTACAATTGGGAGTTTGTGGGACACAACGAGGACATTTTGCTCTTATTGGAAATTAAATTGTTTCATTATTGTAGGAATTCATTAAGCTCTCAATGGAAGAGCCATTGCCAAAGATGGTCTATAAATGTATTCTTGTTACTAATAACATTTTAGTTATTTTACGTTTATTGCTTGTCTTAATCCGGGGTCATTTCCACTTTATATACAGTATATATATATATATATATATATATATATACTGTATATAGATGTGTATGTGTATGTATATTTATGTTACGGTCATTCTGGAAAATTGGTCATTTTGCAAAATATCCCGGCCATCATGCAAAAAGACCAAATTCGTGGTCACTTTGCAAAATGACCTAAATATCTCGGCATTTTACAAAAGGGGCAAAATTTTGGTCCAATTACAAAATCATCAGTATCATCGTTGGTAAGGTTACAAAATGTCCAATCAGCAAGTAGTTAACCTAACCTAACCTACGTTGAGATTCCATACAAAAACGTTGGGACGAGACTGAATAATTAATTCCAAAACGTTCCTGAAAGAAAGAAAACATAAAAAAGCAACCAAATGAATGGATTCATCTTTACTATTTTATTATGCACTATTGTCCACTGGTGAAAAATGAAGAAAATTTCTTTTGAAATGTAGAATGTAAAGAGACAAGAAGTCGGGAGGTTGGGAACAATTTCGTCAAATCTTCAGCAAAACTTTCTCAGACACTTGACGTTTTGGGAATCTTTTTGTGATAGAATTTGTTGGGAGGAATTTCGCTTTATGCTTTACTCTTAACATTTAACAACATTTGTATTATTATTATTATTATTATTATTATTATTATTATTATTATTATTATTATTATTATTATTATTATTGTTGTTGTTGTACGCAACCCGTGAAAAATGCCAGCTTCCTTCCGGTTTCCTAACTACAACACGGCAGTTGGGATCTCCAAGTGTACCTCTAGGGGTACCCCCTCTCACCAGGGTATGAATACTGGTAGATGTCTAGTAGTTATACGTCTGGCAGTGTCGCTGAGGTTGACCCGATATATATATATATATATATATATATATATATTGTTTATTGTATAAAATTCTTAGTTTGAGCTTTTAATTAACAGTATTTTTTTATCAACTGTTTCGTCATATTTTATTTAAATAGAAGAGTAGCACATTCTCTAATATCAATCAACTCTCTTTTCAATATCCTCTTAAACCTTTGCTCAGTCACAAAATCAAAAATATTTCTGACTTAAAACACAGGATGAATAGGAATTTTATCCTTTTAGAAAAAAAAACCGTTGCTATTTTTTTTTTTGCAAATTGAAATAGAGAAATATTAAATATATCAGACGGAGCTGCAATGCTGTTACTGCAAAAATTGCCATTGCAAAACGTGGCATGATTAATTCGGTGATTAGTTTTTTTAATTGCCTTTCAAAGATGGCGTTTGCAGTCGACCTGTTAAACGCCAATTTCTTTCGTCAATTTCACCCATTAATATTTAATGTAATTTACGAGACTGCAGTGATATTTTATCATTCATTATAATGTAAGACTCTCTCTCTCTCTCTCTCTCTCTCTCTCTCTCTCTCGGCATTGTGCAGCATCTCATTACATAGAGTAGTGAGAATAGAATAGTGCTGAGTGATGTTGGAGATACCATCTCTGATTATAATTCAAATAAGCTTAGTAACATTGAAGCGACAGATGTTGATACGTTGAGATAATGAAAAGTATTAATCGATTATTTCTAGGACTTTATATATATACATACATTTATATATATATATATATATATATATGTATATATATACATACATACATATATATATATATATATATGCATATATATATGTATATATATATATATATATATACAGTTGCTCTTTATTATATAGAAGAGATTTTACCATGGACAACAAAGAAATTTCTCTCAATTGCATTTTAAATCGAATATATTTCTATCGACTGTTTCAACATATTTGATTCGAAGAAAAGAGCAGCACTTTCTATAATTTCCATCAACTCTCTTTTCAATATTTTTTATTTAATCTAACGCTCGTTCACAAATCAAAAAGGGTTGTAGCTCAAAAGACAGGTCCGAAATATATATATTCTTTTTGTTTTATGTGAAAAATATAAATTTTGTAGTGCAAAATGAACTAGTGAAATAAATGAATATATCAGACTGGTCTCCAATGCTTCTATTGCATGAATTGCCCGTATAAATCTTGGTAGGATTAAATTCGGTGGTAAACTTTTGTAATTGGAATCTAAAGATTTCATATGCAATAAATTTGTTTAACGCCAATTTCTTTTGTCCGTTTTATCCATCAATGAAAAGACAATACTGTCGAGAGAGAAAAAATATAGTGAGTCATAAGATATTTTAGATTGTTGTAAGAGATAAAATTTACCAAAAAAAAATTATATAATGAAACAAAAGGTATATTGCTAACGATAAACTTTCGTGAAACAAACTTTTTATTCATATCAAACAGCGAAATGGTTATAAGACCTTCGAGTAGGAATCGTTTAAACTTTTCCATTTGTCCAGAAAGACTTTTAAGACTTTTTTGAGGATGACAATAAATGATCTTTCAAAGGGAATATTTTGTCTTAGTTTGAATGGTAAAGTTTTCTATTGGCTTTGAAAGACACAATTTTTGAACTTTTCCAAAATCTTTTATGTTTGAAACGATGAAACTTCCTCTTGATAAAGTCTCTCTCTCTCTCTCTCTCTCTCTCTCTCTCTCTCTCTCTCTCTCTCTCAAATTCCGATGTGGTAAGCATGAGCTAAGATCTGTTTATGGATCATCATATTTATTGTTAAATACTGACTTGAATTATTATCACTTTTATATAGTAAATTGATAGATTATACATTTAACGATCGTCTTCCCTATACTGTTTATGTCGACCGCTTCTGAAAAGCTAAAATTGCAAAAAAGAATTGCGTTTTAGTATCTTGAGAAAGGAATACATCTTAGCTTTATAAAATATAATAATTTATGAGTTAGGATGATTGAGATCAGTGGCAAGAAAAGACCACTGAATTTGACCTCTGATATCAGCTCTGAAATTGTTTGGATTATTGACCTTAAATTGGTATTAGAAGCTGGGTCATCTATGACGTCATATTGTTTCGTTTCATCACAATAGTAAATGAAATATAAAAGTTCCATTCACAGTTTTTGGCGTCAAGCTAAACTGGCTTTCAACCCCTATATTGTTTGGATCTTAAGACTTCCACCTTTACACTTGGGTTTCAAAATCACGGGAATTTAGTCTAATGAGAGTCAATTATCTTCCCCAAAGGGGAAAAAGAAGTTTCCTCTTTCTCATTTGCATGTTGTTTATTCCCGTTGGAAACAGTGACCATCCTCAACACGAAATGGTTTACTCTGTGTCTTTGCTAAATTCGGGATTTCAAGTGATTGATTGATTGATATAGAGTCAGAGTTTATAGCAATGACATCTAATCATGTGATGAGGGAAATTACAATTTCAATATAGGAGATTGAATAGCTTCAAGGGCCTCAGCACCAGGATATGTAATACGAAGCTATAAATCTAACTTGAAATCTTATTCTATTCAATTGGGAACCCCGTCAAATCAACCAATAATCTTTGTCGATTCATTTGGAAGCCACAAAATTTAGGCAACCCCAGATCATTGTCGATTTGATTAAAAACCACAAAGTCAACCTGAAATCTTTGTCAATTTAATTGGTAACCCCAAAGTCAATCCAAAAACTTTGTCGATTTATTTGGTAACCCAAAAGTCAAAGCAATCCCAAAGTACTTTCGATTTGATTAAAAAACCCCAAACTAAAGTCAACCCCAAGACTCTGTCGATTTAATTGGTAATCCCAAAGGCCGGGCAACCAAAAATTTTGTCGGTTTAAAATGAAACTCCAAAGTCTAGTTAGCCTTTACTCTTTCATATTCGTAAATTGAGTATAGTTCAGTTCATTCAAAATGGGTTATGGAAAAAAAATCTGAATAAAATTTGAAAAGAAACTGGTCTCGTTAAGACTTGGAAAAATTCAGTCTTTGTGCTTTTACAGGTTGAGGTTTTGTTCGTGGAAAACAAATATAATTTTTCCCTTAGTATTTCGTTTTTTTAATAGTTGAAAATTCACATGATTTCAGTTATAGAATCCTTCATAAATAAACGTTTCGCAAAAATAATTATTTACGAAAATTTCAAAAGGAAACTCATTAAGTTTTATGAAAATGATTAAAATAATTTCTTTTGTAAACAAATGGAATCCTCGAAACAAGTTACCTTTTTTATTGAATATTTATATTATTTTGGTGTTTTGCTTTTGGCATTGTTGTAACAAACGGGATTTTATTATTAATATTTCTTTTGGATGAATTATCAACAGCTAATAATATATATATATATATATATATATATAATATATTATATCCATGATTATATAGACACATGCTATATTAGGGCAAATTTTATTGCATTTTCATTCATTGGGAGTCTGAAAGATTTGCATATTTGAGAGAGAGAGAGAGAGAGAGAGAGGATAGAGAGGAGAGAGAGAGAGAGAGAGCAATGAGGTCGAGAAAAAGACAGAGGTACAATATGTATAATTATTAAAGAATTTTCCAAAACTCAAACTAAATTAGCCTACTTTACAAAGCCAGAGAACTTGAATGCTATAGATGGGAACCGGAAATTAACTGTCACCTAAAAAAGTAGTCCAGCTACTTTTGGAGGATATCACAGCTGCTTTTCTCATCACGGAGCAAATCTATTGCTATTGGGGGTGGAAGGGGGTGGGGGGGGGGGGATTTGCCTATCATTTACACATGGTAAAAGCACAGCAATTTAATTGTTTAACTTTAGACCTCAATTCACCCTTGATCACACAACTTCCTGAAAGAAGAGGTTTAGGTACACAACTATGATCGGCTTTCGTACGAAACGGGAAAGTTGATGTACTTGGTTTTGTCAGCAGATTAGATAAACATTGATATGTGACGTACAGTTATATTAGATTATACTTTAGAATTTGATTACGATTTATTGATTATATAAAGATAAAAATGATGGATTCCTTCCGGTAGAATAAAAATTATTTGAGATTTTCTGGTTGACAACGTTTTTAAAGAATAAAACGTTTCGTTCTGCTAAACGTTTTCTTCAGATAATTCATCTTAGCAATAACGTAAAAATCCTTTTGTACCAAATGTCACAAACCCATCACAACGTTTTGAATAACAAAACGTTCGTTCAGGTAAACGTTTTCTCTCGAGATATTTCACCAGAGTGATGCCACAAAAACATTTCGAACAAACACAACGTTTCTTTAGTCTCTTCAAGTAATGTTTTTTTGCTTCATCCATAATATTGTCAAGGAAGTTAAAAAAGTATCTTCAATGTTACACAAGATCTCCTTCAAGAATCTTAGTGAATATGTACAGTTGGCTTCATTAATTCCGGTACACTTCACGGGACGGTAGGTGGACAGATGACAGTTGTAGTGTAGCAGCTAACGCTGCTTTTATCCAAAGAGAAACTTTGCAATACTTCCTCTACAACAAACACGTGACCAAAAAGCCGTTTTATTAATTTTACGAAATGGTGAATAGAGAAGTATTGCTATTTTCTCAACAGGACCTTATGAAATCAATAAAAAAAAAAAAAAGCTTTGATATAATTTTTACAAGTTTAGGTTTTTTTTTTCAGCTTGGAGCGTTGTCAACAGTTTCCCTTTTGCTGAATTGTACAGCTGTCAGCCGTCCCCTTGACTTCCCGTGAATGTACTGGAATTAATGAAGGCAACTGTACCTTTCGTCATCACCAAAAGCTTAAGAAAGGAATCGTTCTTCAGTATACATTTGGTAATATTAGATTAAATGTTGAATAGCCTCTCAAGTCCCTGTGGTAGGACAGATGGTACAAATTTATAACTCCAATACAATCCAAAGCTAAGACGATGTATAATTTATGGACGAGAGAGAGAGAGAGAGAGAGAGAGAGGAGAGAGAGAGAGAGAGAGAGAGAGAAACCATCTGTTACGAGTTGAAAAAGATTGGAGAGAGAGAGAGAGAGAGAGAGAGAGAGAGAGAGAGAGAGAGGCTTTTATTGCTACTTGAAAAAGATTTGGGAGAGAGAGGGAGAGGAACCATTTATTACTACTTGAAAATGGATTTTAATTAAAACTTTTATATAAAACCATAGCAGCTAAGAATATAACCTTTCAAGGATTGCTTTTTATTCCTTTTTCTCTCATTATTATACGAAAAAAAAATTATTTCTGTGAAAAAGATTCTTCGTGGAAAAATGGAACCTGAAATTTGAGTCTAAGATGTGAAATGGGATTCCCTGAAGATGCTTCGAAGGACTTCGATATTGGACTTCGGACTTCGACGAAAATTCCTTTCTTTCTTTGTGTCGTTGTTTTCCTTCCATTTCAGGATTCGTTTTCATTTGTCATTTGCCAAAGTCCTCGTTGATGTCAATCCTTTGTGGATGTGATTTAATCAGTTTTAATGTCAATTCAAAGTTGGATGAATTTGGT
>NC_090753.1:57287716-57292716 GCF_036898095.1 Palaemon carinicauda
TGGTTAACTAGATTCCTAGTCCCAATTGGGGTCGTATCAATCAATGGCCCTTTCATCTATTTCCCGGGAAAACCCTCTCGTGCAATCAGGCCATTTCAACTCCGCTTCCATTTTGCTTCTTTCATTTCAAAGCTTTAAAAGTTTTTTTTTTTTTTTCTAAACATCGGAGGACCTTCTCTCACACAACTCTGATCAGAGTCGAGGAAGATTTTTCATACTTATCTTTAAAGGTTTAAAGGCCGCTCGTGAATGGCTGAGGCAAGGGACAAGGACATTGCCCTAATACTCTGAACAATGTCCTAGAGACTAACCATATATACTATGATCAGCTTTGAAACCCCCTTTCCCCCCAGGGATGACCAGGCAATGGCTGCTGATAACTCAGCAGGTAGACCTATAGGCTCCCCAAATCCTGCATTCTTAGTCTCAAGAATGGTGAAGTTACAGTCACAAACGGAACTAACGAATTTGAGCGGTATTCGAACCCCAGTCTAGCGATCACGAGGCAGAGACGTTACCAATAGTCCTCAACAACCCCTAATTTTCCTTTATTTTCATTTATTTTCCTTTCCGTCTACTTAACTACTTATTCATTCAATTGGTCTGCTTATCCTCATGCATGGCAGTATTCTCTTGCCGTTATCTATCGAGAAAAGAAGATAAGAATCTTTTATATTATTCAGATTGTTAGCATCAACTTACTTCGTATCTCAACCTCTTTGAAAAGGTAGATTCTTATGTCAACTCTTCATTATCAGCAAATTGAAGAAAATATGAACGACTTTGGTCATTCTTATTTATTTATTTATTTTCTTATTGGTTTAAAAATATATAGAAATACATTGGAGAAGGTTTGGAATGGATTGGTACTAGGAAATTAGCTGACCTAGTGTATGCTGATGTCACTGTTCTTATTAGCAGAAAACCACAGGACTTGCAATTCTTGCTTACCGGAATCCATGAAATATCACATGAGGTTGGACTCCAGATAAATAGAAGAAAGACAGAGATGATGAGAACGGAATATGCAATGGAAGATGAAATATCATTGGAAGGACAAAAGATTAATGAATATTTATTTATACAGTATCTTTTAATGAAAGATTGAAAAAAGCAAATCAGACAATGGCCTGGTTAAGGAATATTTGGTAAAAATATTCGCCTGAAATTACATATAAATTTGAGTCTATATATCAGTTTAGTGAGGTCGGTGTTACTGTATGGATATGAATCTTGGTTTAACAATAAAAAAAAATCAAATAGATTTAGTAGATTTGAGAACAAAGCTCCCAGAAGAATATTGGGAGTTGAATGGCAGGACAGGATTAGAAGTGAAACTATAAAAATGTTACTCGAGTGTCAAATGTGGATGAGATCATGGTGAGGGGTAGATGGAGATGTTTAGGGCATGTTCTTCGTACTCTCCAAGAGATATTAGTTCACCAAACTTTCAACTGGGCTCCAAAAGGAACTAGAAGAGGTGGAAGACCCAGGCCTACATGGCTAAGGACTTTAAAGCGTGAGGTAGGAGATGAGGAATGGAGAAGTATTGCTTTAAAAGCTCAAGATAGAGATTGGCGAAATCTAACCGAGGCCTTTTGCGGCAATAGGCGTAGATGATGATGATGTTTACTTGAACGCATTCCCCCTGATGTTAGACAGAAACTCTTTAGAATAGTTATCCAAAGTTATTAATCCTTAGAATCTGTTTACAGGAAATTATCCTTCATCAGCTACTTTCTGGATAATAACCCTTCTGTTATGGATCATGATTACTACCCAAATATCTGAGCCTATTAATTATAACCATTTCAATTTAATATATAAACATGTATCAAGGAGACATTTTTTTTTTAGCTTTTTTGTTGTTATTTTTTTTTTTTTTTTTGGGGGGGGGGCGGCTGGTTATTCTCTGTTCTCTTTATTTGTTTGTAGGGTTATCTAAAGTATTTTTAGATCCAGTCAAGATGAAAATTCAACCTTCATGAGGGGATTAGATGTTTCAACTTTGTCGGAGAGTTGAGGTCGGAAAACTCAAGATATTATGCATTTTATAGCGTCTTGCAAATTGTGGAAATTGTCAGTATAAAAAGGGAATGAACAGATTTTTTTGGACGAAAACTTTCAATCTTCTTTTTTTAATCAATGCTTAGAATATTCTCAATATTTCCTAATGTTTTCACATTTGATTAAACATTAAAGTCGGGTAAAAGTTGTTCATCTAATGAACAACATTTCAATCGTAATTCTATGTGATGATTACTAAATGGTTATCCACTTCGGTGCTCTAGAGTATTCGGGGATTCAAATACCTAATGCAATTGAAAACAAATGAGGACATTTATTACCCAAATAATGACGTTGACCTTGAAAAATCATTCACTTCAATAACCTAATTAGATATTATATTCATTAATATCTATAAACAACATATTAGTAACTTCCTTTGAAAATAAAATCTAAAAGTTCCATTTAAAGGATTCGTCGTCAAGCGAAACTGGCTTTCAACCCAATAGTTTGTTTCTTAAAAGTTTCACCTTTACACTTGGGTTTCAAATCACCGGAATTAAGTCTAATGAGAGTCTATTATCTTCCCCAAAGGGGAAGAAGAAGAAGTTTCCTCTTCCTCATTTGCATGTTGGTAATCCCCGTTGGAAACAGTGACCATCCTCAGCGAGAAATGGTTCTCTCTTTGTCTCTTTGCTAAAGTCAGGATTTCAAGTGATTGATTGATTGATTGATTGATTGATGGAGAGTCAGGGTGTATAGCAATGAAGTCTTATGATGATCTCTTATGAGGGAAATTTTAACTTCCCACTAGAGGAGATTGAATGGCCTCACAGGTCCCAGCTCCAGGATAAATAATAAGAATTCATAAATCTAACCCAAAGTATTATTCGATTCAGTAGAAACCCCAAAGTTAAGTCAACCCAAAATGTTTGTCCATTTAATTGGAAGCCCCAAAGTCAAACTGAAAGCTTTGCCAATTTAGTTGGTGACCCCAAAGTCAACTTAAAAGCTTTGTCAATTTAACTGGTAACTTCAGAGTTAACCTAAAATCTTTCTCAGTTTAATTGGTAACACTTAAGTCAACCTAAAAGCCGTATCAATTTAATTAGTAACCCCAGAATCAACCTAAAATCTTTGTCAATTTAATTGGTAACACCAAAGTCAACTTAAAATCTTTCTCAGTTTAATTGGTAACACTTAAGTCAACCTTAAAAGCCTTATCATTTTAATTAGTAACCCCAAAGTCAACCTAAAAGCTATGTCAATTTCATTGGTAACCCCAAAGCCAAATCAACCCAAACCCTTTGTCTAGTTAAAATGAAACCCCAAAGTCGAGCCAACCATTACTCTTTCATATTCGAAAACTATGAGTACAGTTCACTTCATTCAAAATGCCTTTCAAAAAAGAATTCTGAACCAAATTTGAGAATAAACTGGTCGCGTTAAGACCTTTGGAAAAATTCAGGCTTTGTTCTTTGCAGGTTGAAGTTTTATTCGTGGAAAACAAAGATATTTTCCCCCTTAGTATTTTTTTTTTTTAATAGCTGAAAAGTCACAGGGTTTCATTTATAAAATTCTTAATAACTAAACGTTTTATAAAAATAGTTTTTTACTTAAATTTAAAAAGGAAACCCATCAAGTCTTATGGAAATGATTAAAATAATTTCTTTTGTAAACAAATGAAATGCTTAAAACAAGTCACTTTTTTTATTGGATATTTATATTATTTTGGTGTTTTTCTTTTTTCTTTTGGCATCGTTGTAAGAAACCTGATTTATTATTCGTATTTCTTTGGATGGATCATCATCATCATCATCATCTCCTCCTCCCTCGCCTATTGACGCCAAGGGCCTCGGTTAGATTTCGCCAGTCGTCGTCACTATCTTGAGCTTTTAAATCAGTACGTCTCCATTCATCATCTACTTCAAGTTTCATAGTCCCCAGCCATCTAGGCCTGGGTCTTCCAACTCTTCTAATACCTTGTGGAGCCCAGTTGGAAGTTTGGTGAACTAATCTCTGTTGGGGAGTGCGATGAGTATGCCCAAACAATCTCCATCTAACCTTCACCATGATCTCATCCACGTATGTACTCAAGTAATCTCTCTTATAGTTTCATTTCTACTTCTGTCCTACCTTTTAACTCCCATTATTCTTCTGAGGGATTTGTTCTCAAATCTACAAAATTTGTTGGATATTTTCTCATTCCAGTTGTGTTCTGCTATTAAGGACAGCATCATCAGCATACTTTATGTTAGCTAATTTCCAGTTACAAATCTAGTCCATTCCTTTTTCCGCCATCCACAACTGTTTTATGCATTAGCAACTCCATGAGGAGGATAAACATGATAATAATAATTTGTTTTGACTGAGTATTTGAATGTCAATCAGCAAGAGTGCTAAGTAGTCAATGTTATCTTACAATATAGTCTCTTGTTGAATATAAAAAGCAATTCGTCCATCTATTCATTTTATAGCCACAATAGACAACGATCCCATGACAAAGCCAGCTGAGCTCTCGCTAGACTCCAAAAATAGCGAAAATAATAATAACCTTTGAATTTTGTTGGATGATAATGAGGATTCTTTATATTAAGAGGATCTGGAAAGAACTGCATTTTAGGGACAGAGAAATGAACAATGGAAGTGAACTAATTCATAAATATGACGAGGAAATCTAATAAATCGGAAAAAAGTAAACAATCCAGAGATGCCAAAATGAGCACAATAAAGTGAAATGGTTTTAAGAAAACTCGATTGAACCACGCAAAAATTTAATTTCTATTTTACCCATCTAATTATGGTATAATTCTAAGCTGCGGAATAAGTTAGGCTACTAAATGAAGTGATAACGTTGAATGATTATTTGATGATCATCTTATGAGAAATATTGCTACAGAAATAATTCCTTTTAATTAATGCAGATAGATGATAAGTGGTTTTACTTTCTAGATATAAAAGCGATGGCTAGTTTAAGTAAAATTTGGAAATCA
>NC_090753.1:57305216-57312716 GCF_036898095.1 Palaemon carinicauda
AAAGTTGTCTGAATTTGGTGCTTCATGAGATGTGGTTGATGACGTCATCGAAGGAAGATGCTGAGAATGTGTCCATCTTATCTTCCCTATATAATAAAGAACCAGCATCTGGGTATGCACGCCCGCACGCGCGCACGCGTGCGGACACACACACATATATATATGTATATATATATATATATATATATATATATATATATATATATATATATATATATATATATATGTATATATATATGATATTTTTTTCCTGTTACGTTGAGTGTTATTGACAAATGTAAACTACTCGGTCTCTCCCCGTTCCTCGGGTAAGGGGGAGAGAAATTAGGCATACCCTGGTGAGAGGGCGGTGCTCCGTGAGGTACACTCGGAAACTACAATCTCCCACAAATTGCCGAAACTGCCGTGTTGTAGTTAGGAAAGGGGGGAGGGAAGGGAAGAATATAATCTGTATATTGGCGTATGTGTGCATAACTATCTAAATATTTAGCCTTATTTTTTTACGGGATGAGTACACTAGCCATAAGTATAATTACCTTATTGTCTTGTTCCTTCTGGGTCATATATTGGTGGACTTGCTCTTAGCTTGATGGAAATAACTGCTTTCATACACTTGTTGTCCGTGTTAGTTAAGGAGAGAGATTTTTAGTGTCCTAGTAGGTCTCCATGGGTGATCATAACCAGCTATTGCCTTGTTTCTCTTGGAACTTACATGGGGTGACTGTTCAACAGCGCAATGATCCATTTATTATTTTGCTGCTAACCCTGAAAATTAAGTTTTAGAACTTTTGATTAAAAGGTCACATAAAATGTAAATAATGCCAAAAAATCTGCCTCCTGAACTCTGTCTTCTCCCTCCCCTGGGTCGAGGCTGATTCCATTACATGAACCAACTGCTTTATTTCCTGTATGTTTGCAGAACCTACACACTTCCCTTTTTCAATTCTAGTTCTTCGTCAGTGACGGTCTTTCTTTTCGTCTCCCCTTTTCCAGTATTTAAGTTGTGTTAGTATTGTTTCTTTTTATCTTTACATGAACTATTCCACATTTCTTTTGTTACTTCTTTTCGTGCATTGAAGTTGTTCAATTATGAATCTTTATTTTCCTATACAGTATTAACCTTTTTGGAAATTTAAAATTACGTTTTTCTCAATAAGGACGTGAAAGTGTACTTTTATTTAGGCAGTGTTTGAAATTGGCGAACCTTGTTCCCAGCTGATGTCAATCAGCACAAGTGCCAAGTAGTCAAGCTATCTTACACTACAGTCCGTTGTTGACTATTAAAAGCAATACGTCCATTTATTCATTTTATAGCCACAATGGACAACGATCCACAGACAAAGCCAGCTGAGCTCTCGCTAGACTCCAAAAAATAGCGAAAATAATAACCCATTAAATCTTGGTGAATAATAATGAGGATTCTTTATAATAAGAGGATCTTAGAAGAACTGCTTTTTAGCGATCGAAAAAATGAATAATGAAAGTGAAATAATTCATAATGATGGCGAAAAAAATCTAGCAAACTGATATGGCTAAATCGGAAAAGGAAAAAAAAATCCATAAAGATGGCAAAATGAGTACAATAAAGTGAAATGGTTTTAGGAAAACTCGATTAAACGACCCAAAAGCTTAATTTCCATTTTATCCATCTAATTGTGGCATAATTCCCAGCTGTGGAATAAGTAGGCTGCTCAATGAACTGGTTAGTTGAATGATTATTTGATGATCATCTTATGAGAAATATTGCTACAGAAATAATTCCCTTTAAAGCAGATAGATGACAAGGGTTTTTACCTTCTAAATATGGAAGCGATGTCTATTTGATTCTTAAGGTTTGGGTTTTGTCGACTTATTAAGAGTTTATTAACTTGAGATTTTGTCGTCTTATTACCATCCAAAATGCCAAATCGAAAGCTCCAAGAGAAAGCTGTAGAACTCATTTAATGCTTCATTGATGTTTGTTGCCTTGTGTGAGAGGAGCATCAAAGGATGGAAGTTAGTTGGTGTTCTCAAACTTCCTTCCAAAGAGAACCGTCAATCCTCCTAACTATTCTCTCAAAGCAGATAATCATTCTCTGGTTCTTGGACAATATATAATTTTTAGATAATTTTGTTTATCTCCAATTTACATGTTCTTCTGCGAAAATCATTCCTTATTAAGAAATGCCAGTCACAAATTTAATATAATTTTCCCTCACATAAATACATACACATACACGAATTTTATATATACATATATATATATATATATATATATATATATATATATATATATATATATATATATATATATATATATATGTGTGTGTGTGTATATATATACACACATATATATATGCATATGTTTGTGTTTAAATATTCTACACATATATACACACAAACACGGTCGCGCACACACATATATGTAGACTGTAAAGAAATATATATAGATATATATATATATATATATATATATATATATATATATATATATATATATATATATATATGTGTGTGTGTGTGTGTGTGTGTGTGTGTATATATATATATATATATATATATATATATATATATATATAGTGTGTATAATATGTGTGTGTACGCATGCGTAAGCGCACGTGCGTATGTTTGAAAAACTTACATATCTATTTTTAATTCAGTTACCCGATATATATGTAAATGTTCTATGACTTTTAAAAGATATACCAGTAATTGGATATCCAATACCTTGTATGTGTATTCCCTTTCTTTCGATTATCTTCCTGAACACAGCAACGTTTGCCAGAGATCATTATAGAGGATCGGCCACCCGCCTCGGTTGCCTTAGTAGATAGGTGGGCGTGGCTTTCCTGGGGCTAACCAAGGGCGCTGCTGCTATGACCTCTTAATCACCAGTGATCAGTTTTATTTGTGTTTATAGTGTGTTGTTAATGATGTCCTTGAGGTACTTCTTTTTTACGGGTGCTGTACTGTGTGTTTGTGATTGTGTGTGTGTATATATATATATATATATATATATATATATATATATATATATATATATATATATATATATATATATATATATATATATATATATATATACATGTATATTTATATGTTATATATATATGCCAGAGAGAGAGAGAGAGAGAGAGAGAGAGAGAGAGAGAGAGAGAGAGAGAGAGAGAGAGAGAGAGAGTATCTAGATAGATAGAAGAAATAGAGGCACATTTATGTATCAAGTACCAGATTAATAATTCTATAAATTCTATAAATCGTTTTGTGTTTGATATTCATATTTATTTTATTAGTTTGTAAGAATAAAAAAGAAAAAAGAAATCCCGTCCTTGGATACGTAAGAATCCTGCCCTGCCTTTCCTAAAAGGGTCAGCCAAATTGATAAGAATCCTGCAAAGGCTTTCGTGAAATGGTTAACTAGATTCCTGCAAAGGCTTTCCTGAAATGGTTAACTAGATTCCTAGTCCCAATTGGGGTCGTATCAATCAATGGCCCTTTCATCTATTTCCCGGGAAAACCCCTCGTGCAATCAGGCCATTTCAACTCCGCTTCCATTTTGCTTCTTTCATTTCAAAGCTTTAAAAGTTGTTTTTTTTTTTTTTTTTTCTAAACATCGGAGGACCTTCTCTCACACAACTCTGATCAGAGTCGAGGAAGATTTTTCATACTTATCTTTAAAGGTTTAAAGGCCGCTCGTGAATGGCTGAGGCAAGGGACAAGGACATTGCCCTAATACTCTGAACAATGTCCTAGAGACTAACCATATATACTATGATCAGCTTTGAAACCCCCTTTCCCCCCAGGGATGACCAGGCAATGGCTGCTGATAACTCAGCAGGTAGACCTATAGGCTCCCCAAATCCTGCATTCTTAGTCTCAAGAATGGTGAAGTTACAGTCACAAACGGAACTAACGAATTTGAGCGGTATTCGAACCCCAGTCTAGCGATCACGAGGCAGAGACGTTACCAATAGTCCTCAACAACCCCTAATTTTCCTTTATTTTCATTTATTTTCCTTTCCGTCTACTTAACTACTTATTCATTCAATTGGTCTGCTTATCCTCATGCATGGCAGTATTCTCTTGCCGTTATCTATCGAGAAAAGAAGATAAGAATCTTTTATATTATTCAGATTGTTAGCATCAACTTACTTCGTATCTCAACCTCTTTGAAAAGGTAGATTCTTATGTCAACTCTTCATTATCAGCAAATTGAAGAAAATATGAACGACTTTGGTCATTCTTATTTATTTATTTATTTTCTTATTGGTTAAAAATATATAGAAATACATTGGAGAAGGTTTGGAATGGATTGGTACTAGGAAATTAGCTGACCTAGTGTATGCTGATGTCACTGTTCTTATTAGCAGAAAACCACAGGACTTGCAATTCTTGCTTACCGGAATCCATGAAATATCACATGAGGTTGGACTCCAGATAAATAGAAGAAAGACAGAGATGATGAGAACGGAATATGCAATGGAAGATGAAATATCATTGGAAGGACAAAAGATTAATGAATATTTATTTATACAGTATCTTTTAATGAAAGATTGAAAAAAGCAAATCAGACAATGGCCTGGTTAAGGAATATTTGGTAAAAATATTCGCCTGAAATTACATATAAATTTGAGTCTATATATCAGTTTAGTGAGGTCGGTGTTACTGTATGGATATGAATCTTGGTTTAACAATAAAAAAAAATCAAATAGATTTAGTAGATTTGAGAACAAAGCTCCCAGAAGAATATTGGGAGTTGAATGGCAGGACAGGATTAGAAGTGAAACTATAAAAATGTTACTCGAGTGTCAAATGTGGATGAGATCATGGTGAGGGGTAGATGGAGATGTTTAGGGCATGTTCTTCGTACTCTCCAAGAGATATTAGTTCACCAAACTTTCAACTGGGCTCCAAAAGGAACTAGAAGAGGTGGAAGACCCAGGCCTACATGGCTAAGGACTTTAAAGCGTGAGGTAGGAGATGAGGAATGGAGAAGTATTGCTTTAAAAGCTCAAGATAGAGATTGGCGAAATCTAACCGAGGCCTTTTGCGGCAATAGGCGTAGATGATGATGATGTTTACTTGAACGCATTCCCCCTGATGTTAGACAGAAACTCTTTAGAATAGTTATCCAAAGTTATTAATCCTTAGAATCTGTTTACAGGAAATTATCCTTCATCAGCTACTTTCTGGATAATAACCCTTCTGTTATGGATCATGATTACTACCCAAATATCTGAGCCTATTAATTATAACCATTTCAATTTAATATATAAACATGTATCAACGAGACATTTTTTTTAGCTTTTTTGTTGTTATTTTTTTTTTTTTTTTGGGGGGGGGGGCTGGTTATTCTCTGTTCTCTTTATTTGTTTGTAGGGTTATCTAAAGTATTTTTAGATCCAGTCAAGATGAAAATTCAACCTTCATGAGGGGATTAGATGTTTCAACTTTGTCGGAGAGTTGAGGTCGGAAAACTCAAGATATTATGCATTTTATAGCGTCTTGCAAATTGTGGAAATTGTCAGTATAAAAAGGGAATGAACAGATTTTTTTGGACGAAAACTTTCAATCTTCTTTTTTTAATCAATGCTTAGAATATTCTCAATATTTCCTAATGTTTTCACATTTGATTAAACATTAAAGTCGGGTAAAAGTTGTTCATCTAATGAACAACATTTCAATCGTAATTCTATGTGATGATTACTAAATGGTTATCCACTTCGGTGCTCTAGAGTATTCGGGAATTCAAATACCTAATGCAATTGAAAACAAATGAGGACATTTATTACCCAAATAATGACGTTGACCTTGAAAAATCATTCACTTCAATAACCTAATTAGATATTATATTCATTAATATCTATAAACAACATATTAGTAACTTCCTTTGAAAATAAAATCTAAAAGTTCCATTTAAAGGATTCGTCGTCAAGCGAAACTGGCTTTCAACCCAATAGTTTGTTTCTTAAAAGTTTCACCTTTACACTTGGGTTTCAAATCACCGGAATTAAGTCTAATGAGAGTCAATTATCTTCCCCAAAGGGGAAGAAGAAGAAGTTTCCTCTTCCTCATTTGCATGTTGGTAATCCCCGTTGGAAACAGTGACCATCCTCAGCGAGAAATGGTTCTCTCTTTGTCTCTTTGCTAAAGTCAGGATTTCAAGTGATTGATTGATTGATTGATTGATTGATGGAGAGTCAGGGTGTATAGCAATGAAGTCTTATGATGATCTCTTATGAGGGAAATTTTAACTTCCCACTAGAGGAGATTGAATGGCCTCACAGGTCCCAGCTCCAGGATAAATAATAAGAATTCATAAATCTAACCCAAAGTATTATTCGATTCAGTAGAAACCCCAAAGTTAAGTCAACCCAAAATGTTTGTCCATTTAATTGGAAGCCCCAAAGTCAAACTGAAAGCTTTGCCAATTTAGTTGGTGACCCCAAAGTCAACTTAAAAGCTTTGTCAATTTAACTGGTAACTTCAGAGTTAACCTAAAATCTTTCTCAGTTTAATTGGTAACACTTAAGTCAACCTAAAAGCCGTATCAATTTAATTAGTAACCCCAGAATCAACCTAAAATCTTTGTCAATTTAATTGGTAACACCAAAGTCAACTTAAAATCTTTCTCAGTTTAATTGGTAACACTTAAGTCAACCTTAAAAGCCTTATCATTTTAATTAGTAACCCCAAAGTCAACCTAAAAGCTATGTCAATTTCATTGGTAACCCCAAAGCCAAATCAACCCAAACCCTTTGTCTAGTTAAAATGAAACCCCAAAGTCGAGCCAACCATTACTCTTTCATATTCGAAAACTATGAGTACAGTTCACTTCATTCAAAATGCCTTTCAAAAAAGAATTCTGAACCAAATTTGAGAATAAACTGGTCGCGTTAAGACCTTTGGAAAAATTCAGGCTTTGTTCTTTGCAGGTTGAAGTTTTATTCGTGGAAAACAAAGATATTTTCCCCCTTAGTATTTTTTTTTTTTAATAGCTGAAAAGTCACAGGGTTTCATTTATAAAATTCTTAATAACTAAACGTTTTATAAAAATAGTTTTTTACTTAAATTTAAAAAGGAAACCCATCAAGTCTTATGGAAATGATTAAAATAATTTCTTTTGTAAACAAATGAAATGCTTAAAACAAGTCACTTTTTTATTGGATATTTATATTATTTTGGTGTTTTTCTTTTTTCTTTTGGCATCGTTGTAAGAAACCTGATTTATTATTCGTATTTCTTTGGATGGATCATCATCATCATCATCATCTCCTCCTCCCTCGCCTATTGACGCCAAGGGCCTCGGTTAGATTTCGCCAGTCGTCGTCACTATCTTGAGCTTTTAAATCAGTACGTCTCCATTCATCATCTACTTCAAGTTTCATAGTCCCCAGCCATCTAGGCCTGGGTCTTCCAACTCTTCTAATACCTTGTGGAGCCCAGTTGAAAGTTTGGTGAACTAATCTCTGTTGGGGAGTGCGATGAGTATGCCCAAACAATCTCCATCTAACCTTCACC
>NC_090753.1:57322716-57352716 GCF_036898095.1 Palaemon carinicauda
CAATATTAGAGGATAAAACACAAATCACAAAGGGAGCATCGCCAGAGGCTAATGCTCGGATGAAGACAGATTGCAGACTGAGTTTGAACGCTTGCCGTTTTGACCAACCGACGCAGGCTATTATGTCATAGCCCTCACAGGGCCGGCATGCCCAGGCCTTCTGTATTGAGACGGCAGTGGTCTTACACCCATTCACACACATTCTATAAGTTGAAGGGGGGTCGGCCATTTTGAATATTTATAAGAGAGATCAAACAAGCAAGGGTCAAAATATCAAAATCCAAAAATAATTCAAGAATATCCAAATGAAAATCCAAACGAGCGAGAGTCAAAACCAAATTATTGTACATCACCAATATAAACTGCAATAAATTAGGTAAATAGCGAGTAGAAATTTCCAGCGATGTCCCCGGTTGCAGTGGCAGGGAAGATCTGAGGAATCATGGAATGGTTCCAGGTACCTCGCTAGAGGGCGTACAGGTGGTGCACCTGGCTACCCAAATATACGATTGGCGCGAGTTTTGAAATTTCTGCCGTAACGTCAGGGACGTAACCTGTATATATAACTACCGGGTAAGTCAGATGTTTAAAAAAGGCAGTTTAACAAGCAAAGCTTTGTTCTCTTTCCTTCCGTCTCTAAATATTCACATACGTTTTCAAGTCCCCTGGGGTTTAACCTTTATCACATGCATTCGCTTAACCCCCCCCCCCCCCAAAGCCATAAGCTGCCAGACGCCGTTCAAGCGCCCCCCCCCCCCCCCCCACACACACACCCACCACCCCACCGCCAGCACTCCCTTTCCAAGCATTAAAAGTTTGGTGGTCCTCGATTCGTGCGCCAAAAGAAATCCCTTTAATTGGGACTTTCCATTGTTCTATTATGGATAAAGTCCCCTTTGGTACAGCAAATGTATTAGTGGCCTCTTGGCATGGATTATTTGATGGATGAACCAGAGGATGGGTGGCTGCAGGGGAACTTTTGTGATGGTATAAAAGTAAAAACGGGAGGTTTTTGGAGACGTGTTATTGAGAGACACAAAAGGAGGGGATTTGTATTCAAGGAGGAGACGAGTGGTGGAAGAAAAGGAAATATTTAAATCCTTAATAGAAGTATATAGATTCAAAAATGAATAATCATGAAAGATATTCATAGAGAGATGCTGTTTCTCAGTACTTCTCGATGGAGAAGTACCATTGACCAAAAAGATGCAGATGAAAAAATATTTGCCATTTAGTTTGACATACTTCATCCAGTATGTTACAGTTGCATCTTTGGGTCATACCCAACTTGACTACCACTTTTGGTCAAAATCGGTACAGTAGTTTATGTGGAAATTTACAAACAAACAAAGAAACGGTTTTGCCGAAGGCGATTATGTAAGATTTTGAGGAGGCAATGAAACGTCAGTATGTCTGAAGTTAAGTGGATTGAGGGAAAAAGGGGGAAATCAATATTAATAGTTATTTCATTGATTGGTGATATTTTCTATTGTTAGGTGGATTCCGAATGGTCTCCCCGTCCCCAGAGCTAAAGTTGAATTATACTTTATGTTGGTGTGAATGAAAAATGAAGGATGAAATATTGATAACACATGAATAAAAAAGATAATTTGGTCCCGATAAACAGTAAAGATCGTAACTTGTGTAGTATCGGATTATATCTCCCATTGTTCAGACAATGTACGAATCAGTGGAGATATCATCCCTGATGTTTCTTAAGAGTTTAAAGGTTGCTCATGAATGGCAGAGGGAAGGGGTAGGAAAGTACACAGAGACTGACAGTATATACACATGTCCCCTCTCTACCAACCTAGGACCATTTTAATCATAGAGTAATGAAGCTTCCAGGGATTAACTGTTATGTAAAAAGCTGTAAATGATTAAATCTTTGAAGGTTACTGTGTCCAATTCACCTAATCAGCCATACGTTTGCAGAGCGTCATCACAGAGACTTCAAACTTGGTTCATATTTAAGTGCATGGAAATCCACGCCAATTGATACATGTTAAAGTCAAAGGTCAAGGTCGAGGTTGTGGAAAAGGTCGAGAAATAAGCTGCTACTTGGTTCATTCTGATTGTGATACTTATGATCATAAGTCGTTGTTACAGTTATATACTTTTCTAAAATTATGAGAATGGATTCTATTTGGGATATACTATGGTAAACTGATTCACTTTGGCTTGTTTCTCATTAGTTTAATTAGGCTGTTTTTTTTTATTCTCTTGCTTGTGGATAAACACAGGTACACGATTCCATCTGATGCCTTGTTTCCTTTGCTCAAACAATGGACCATTTTCCCTGTTGTAACCCTGCTTTCCCAACTAGAGATGTTACTTAGTTAATAATAATGATCATACTACTACTACTACTACTACTACTACTACTACTACTACTACTACTATAATAATAATAATAATAATAATAATAATAATAAACCATGAAATCTATCTTTTTTGGTTTCTGTTGTAACGTTTGACTTTTCGTCCCAAGTTTCTGCAAACATTTTAAATCCCTTTCATATCATTACACCCTCGTCCAATTCAGTTCCTCCTAGATCTTAGTACAGATTGCTAATTTATCATTATTGTATCATTAATATTAATATTCTTTCGTCACTTTTCATGGCTTTAATTCCATATGAAAAAGTACCAGTCTCCAATGGAAAACCATGTAATGCTTTTGCCAGTCCCTGCAGTTTCTCATTACTGTCGCCAATTATAACTAAGACTCAATCGTTGCTCTTGAAGTTGTTCTGAACAAATTACTTTTTAAACTGCCAATCCGCACCTTATGCAACATATATAATTAGACACACATTTGGGCGACCGTTAATGAATTTCAAAGAAATTCTTATCTGAATAAAGATGATTATATACTATATATATATATATATATATATATATATATATATATATATATATATATATATATATATATATATATATAGAGAGAGAGAGAGAGAGAGAGAGAGAGAGAGAGAGAGAGAGAGAGAGAGAGAGAGAGAGAGAGAGAGAGAGAGAGAGATTTAACTAAGTGCTATAAGAGAATTAAAAAATTTTCCCATATATATATATATATATATATATATATATATATATATATATATATATATATAATATGTGTGTGCGTGTGTATGTTTGCACGTGTGAGTGTGTATGATCGTTTCTAAAAGTTATCTCTGTTAAGGTTTTTAGAATTCTATACTTTTCTTTTCCCTCGATTTCTCTCCGTGATATTTCCCGCACTTATTTTTCGGCCTTTTAGTGCTGAGACGCCGTTGGAATTTTAAAAGCCCTGAAGATAATCGCCATTTTGAAATATTGCTCCGTTACGAAAAAGAAATGTTCTTGGACGGAGTGAAGGGAAAAATGCCATATCTCTCTCTCCTCTCTCTCTCTCTCTCTCTCTCTCTCTCTCTCTCTCTCTCTCTCTCTCTCTCTCTCGTTGAAGAATCTTCCTTTGAAGTGTCTTTGATATTGGGGCCAATTCTATTAAAGTGAATCGCTGTCTGAGGATAGACCCGTTTCTTCTCTTTGCTGAAATATATACAGTATTTTGCTTTCACGAGATGTCACCTTAGAAAGAAAATGTGCCATTTTATAGCATTGGTAGGAAAATAAGAAAGGAAGGAAGGAAGATACCCTGGCGAGAAAGGGGTTACCTAGAGAGGTAAGGTCCTTGCCTGGTGATTGCCAGATTGGGGTTCGGGTCCCACTTAAATTCGTTAGTACCTATGGTCGCTGCAACCTCACCATACTTTTGAGCAAAGGATAGGGTGTTTGAGGGAGGCTATAGATCTATCTGCTGAGTCATCAGCATCCACTGCCTGGCGCTTCGGTGGAGAGGAGGCTTGGGTGCTGATCACACGTAAATATGCTCAGTCTGTAGGCATTGTTCCTGTCCCTTGCCTCTGATATCCATGGGTGGCCTTTAAACCTTAAATTTCTAAATGCCGAACTATCAGGTTATAGCTAGAAAGGCGGAGGGGGTGAGAAGTCTTGAATATGGGTGAGTGTGTGTGTGCGCATATCTAAATATTTTAACGGCTTGGGTACACTTTAGTCAATTATTTTTAGTGAGACAGATTTGCACGGACTCGCATGGGTGCCCATTTAGCTCGGAAAAGTTTCTTGATCGTTGATTGGTTGGGCAAGATAATTCTAACCAATTAGATAGCAGGAAACTTTAACGAGCTAAAAGGGCACCACTGCGAATCGGTGTAAATGCGCCTTATTAAACAAAATTGAGTATAGTTAGAAATATCTATCTTCTAGGTACAACACAACATTACAGGAAATGATATTCTTTGAGCAGAAGGATTTCAGGAAACTTCCTTAATCCCTGACCCAAATTTCTCCAAGAACCTCGTTGCAAAAGATTCCACCATTTACACCTTGAATGCCTCCACCTCTCTCTCTCTCTCTCTCTCTCTCTCTCTCTCTCTCTCTCTCTCTCTCTCTCTTGGAAGGCTACAAGCTTAAAACGACAATCTCTCTCTCTCTCTCTCTCTCTCTCTCTCTCTGTAGGAAGCCTATAAGGTTGGAACGATTGGTGAGGGAAACGGATTGAAAGAACTGTTATTGACGAATTTGCTTGATAATTCATTTAAGAATTGTAACAGTTTTTGTAATGTGAATAATCCTATTAGATCAGTTGAAGTGGAATATTTTGGCATAGGAAAAGATAGACCATGAATTTCACAAACCGAATATTTCATGCAACGTTTGTTTCAAAGACCAAGGGGCTTTTATATTCTTTTGACTACACACATATATACACACAAAGACGCATGTATATATATATATATATATATATATATATATATATATATATATATATATATATATATATATATATATATACAGTATATTACTATAAATGTTTACATAAATAAGTGTGTATATATATACATATATATATATATATATATATATATATATATATATATATATATATATATATATATATGTTTATATATATGTATATATATATATATATATATATATATATATATATATATATATGTATATATATATATATATATATATATATATATATATATATAATATATATATATATATATATATATATATATATATATGTCTATTTAAATAGTGGTAATAAGGGGACAGAACCAGGCAATGATATTTTCCTCTATATATTTATATATTCCTTTATGCATTTGCATATTTATTTCTCATCCTATAATGGCTTCCTTTCATAAATGCCCAACTTTGATGTCATTACTTTATTTATTAACAGATATTATTTATTTAGGAACCCCAGCCTCTCCTGGGGTCCCGCTTGTAGGTGGGAAGGAAAAGACAAAAGACATTTCATTAAAAGTTAGAAAGCTTATGACTATGATTAGTTATCTAAATTTATTTACGTAAATATATCCGCTATCAAAACGGTAGAAATCCTGGAACAGATGTTGCCAGACAAAACTTTTTTTTTTATTTATATATTTATTTATAAGTTTAGCTACTGTAATTGTTTACGTAGGAATATTTCAATAATATTTAATCTTTACTAATTCATTATGCACTATTTTCCACTGGTGTAAAATGAAAAAATATCTTTTGAAATGTAGAATATAAAGAGACAAGAAGTCGGGAGGCTGGGAACAATTTCCTCAAATTTTCAGCAAAATATTTTCAGACACTTGACGTTTTGAGAAGAATCTTTTTGTGATAGAATTTGTTGCGAGGTATTTTGCTTTATGTATTACTCCTAATGTTTATCAACACTTGTGTTATTATTACCTCCGCCAGGAGGTTATGTTTTCGGTTCGGTTTGTTTGTTTGTTTGTTTGTCTGTCTGTCTGTGGACAACGTAGAGGCCACATTTCTACACGGAATCACTTCAAACTTGGCCAAGTAGTTCCCCAATGTGTATGGAAGAACTGATTAAATTTTGGTCAAGGTCACCCCAAGGTCAAGGTCACAGGGGTCACTGGTGTCACTATGACATAAGTGGCCATATCAAGAGACAGAAATAAAGCACTGACTTTTGCATAAGCCAACAGGGAAGTCCTAGTCCAGGCGCAACCCATGGGTGATGTTCAAATTTATAAAGGTCAAAGGTCAAGGTCATATTGGTGCATTATATCAATGTCATATTAAGTATCAGTGGCAAATGAACAAAGATCACTTGAAGGTCAAAAGTCAAGCAGGTCACTTGAAGGTCAAGGTCACGTGAAGGTCAAGGTCACGTGAAGGTCAAGGTCACCTGAAGGTCAAGGTCACGTGAAGGTCAAGTACATTTGAAGATCAAGGTCACTTGAAGCCAAGGTCATGTGAAGGTCAAGGTCACGTGAAGGTCAAGGTCACTTGAAGGTCACGTGAATGTGAAGGTCGAAGTCACATCAATTCATGATTCTAGGACATATGGCGCTCTAGGTCACCTTGGCGGAGGTATGTCCTCTACGAGGACCATGTCCGCGTTCAGGACTTGCTCACTTGTTATTATTATTATTATTATTAATCATTATTATTATTATTATTATTAACTTTCTTCAGGGCTTCATTTTCAATTTTTAGAATTTCAAGTAACTTTTCTTTTTCGATGCACTCATTTTGCAATTCACTTTTTGCATTTTGTACTTTATTGATTATTTCCTTTTCAGTTTTTAGATTTTTCAGCAACTTTTCCCGTTCCTTCATCTTGAGATCTTTTTGGACGCAATCATTTTCTAGTTGTTTTATTTTTTCATTCAATGTCTTCTTAATATCTTCCTTTTCTTTTTTAATAATTTCCAGTACCTTCTCCTGTTCCTTCATCTTGAGGTCTTTTTGGACGCAATCATTTTCTAGTTGTTTTATTTTTTCATTCATTATCTTCTTAATCTCTTCCTTTTCTTTTCTAATAGTTTCTTGTTCCTTCTCCTGTTCCTTCATCTTAAGATCTTTTTCGGCTCCGTCAATTTTCAGCTTTTGAATCTGTCTCTTTCTGAGCTATCAGTTTTTCTTGCGACACTTCCTCTGTCTTCAGTTCTGGAACGCCTTCGCCTTCTTTAGTCATCCTTCTCGTAGCCAACATAATTCCACCGAATATGGCGCCAGCAGCAGCCAAACCGAGGTAATAAATGTTTTTGTTTCCCCGAGAAAGTATTTCTTCCACTCCTCCAACGTTGAATTCGCGGAGCAGTTTGCCAACGAACCATCTTAATCTCAACTGGTCGTTGAATCTCAAAGCTTCTGCTTCCATTTGCCGCAAAGCAAGTTCACACCCACGTAGTTCCTCACGGGCTTTCCAAAAGCCCCCGATCCAAGGACAGCGCTGCAGCCACCTACCGAAGAAGCCATCCTGTGAGGCGACTGCCCGACAGTCTTCAAAACGCGGCGCCTCTGGTAGAAGCCACGAAAACCATTTAAATACCAGGGAATCCTGTAGAGTTCGCAGCTGTCCCCTGAAGATTTAACGTCATTTCCTCGCATGCAGCATTCCGTTCTTGGATAACAGAAGCTGCATTTTGAGGCAAGTTGTATGTTCCTTGAACAAATTCTCCAAACATATTCATCCACACACCAAACAATTGAATCAACTTATTAGCCATAATCTTATATACCGATCTTGAGGTTCGTATCAGCATTGATTTTAAAAAAAAGTGAAGGTGAGTCTTCAGAGGACTCTGAAGACTTTTCAGCTCCCTGGAGCCATTTTTTAAATCACCGACTGCAACGACAGTTGTGTGTGTGTGTGTGTGTGTGTGTGGGTGTGTGTATGTGTATGTATGTTAAGGATTAATTAATGACCAGTATTGTGCGTTTGAGGACATACACACATCACACAGACATACATACATACATACATACATACGTAATCGAAAAGAGAATTTTCCCTTCGCCTTCTTTCCACCCGAAAGACGATGTTAACTAAAGAAATAATAATAATAATAATAATAATAATAATAATAATAATAATAATAATAATAATAATAATAATAATAATAATAATAATAATATTTTTCATCCAATATAATTGAAATGCTACTCAAGGCACTAAGAGAGTTGGAAGACCTAGGCCTACATGGCTGAGGACTATGAAGCGAGAAGTAGATTATGAATGGAGAAGTATGGAATTAAAAGCTCCAGATAGAGACGACTGACGAAATCTAACCGAGGCCTTATCCGTCAATAGGCGTAGGAGGAGATGATGATGATGAGGATTAAAATGTAATCATTTTAGATTAAATTTTCTATCGAGTACATGGTAATAATTATATATTTACATCATTTCTTTTGAAAGTCTTCCGTCATTGCTTTCAAAAGAAATGATGTAAATATATAACTATTACCATATATATATATATTATATATATATATATATATATATATATATATATATATATATATATATATATATATATATAGATAGATAGATAGATATTTATATAGATATTGATATATATATAAATATATATATATATATATACTGTATATATATAATCTATATATATATGTGTGTGTGTGTGTTAAGAATTAATTAATGACCAGTATTGTGCGTTTGAGGACATACATACATACATACATACATATATATATATATATATATATATATATATATATATATATATATATATATATTATATATATATATATATATATATATATATATATATATATATATATATATAGGTAATTGGAATAGGGACTTTACCCTTCGCCTTTTTGAATTGTTGTTTTACATAAGATTCTGCCTTGGCTTATCAGAATAATATTTAAGTCAGTAGTAGGTTGGCTAGGGCACCAACCACCTGTTGAGATATTACCGCTAGAGAGTCATTTGGTCCTTTCATTGGCCAGACAGTACTTCATTAGATTCTTCTCTCTGGTTATGGCTCGTCTGGCCTATTCTCTACACATTCTCCCCTGTCCTCATACATCTGACAACACTGATTTTACCAAACAATTCCTCTTCACTCAAGAGGATTTGCGACGCATGTGATTATCTGGTTTCTTGAAATATTGTATCATGAGAAACTATTTATTATTGACTTATTAACTATACTCCGTTTTTTTAACCGAGACGAATTTGCACTCACCCTCATTGGTGCCCTTTTAGCTCGGAAACATTTCCTACCAGCTGCTTGGTTGCAAGGACTGTTTCCGAATGGCAACATTGTTTTCAAATAAATACCAAGTCATTTGAATTGAAACTTATTTATTAACCTACATTTCTTCTTCAGATATATTTTTTATGAATAAATAATGTTAACGAATAAATAGATTATAAAGTATTGTGATAGTAAGTCTAAATCTAATAACACTTGCCGAAGTCACCGAGAAGAGATTGTTTTTGGATGAATAATTTTGTAACTTTTCACATATTTTAACACAAAATGGGGTAAATTGCACAAATTATTAGAAAACAAAATATAATTATAAACTTTCTTTGAATTCCAGAGTCTACTAAAACTGTGGAATTATTAAAACTCGGTTTTTGGTGCAAAATATCGGAGAGGTAAAAGGAACAGCCTTGTGTCAACTATGGAGGGCGGGGGGGGGGGGGGGGGGGTATCATGGTTCTAACTCGGTAAAATGATGAATTCATTTAATTATGATTTTTTATGTAATTTATGGAAAACTACATTATCCTTAAACCTAAAATAGTTATATTGATATAATCTAAACCTATACGGAATAAATAGCAAACCCTTTCTCAAGGAGCGCTCAATTACATCTCAGAGTGCCAAGATGAGGAAGGTATATGCAGTACCCTCTTTCTAAAGTTCCAGCGCGAGATTTTATACATAAATCAAGTTGTATTCATTTTAGTTTGTGTGAGAATAATGATGCATTATACTATTAGTATTTATCTGTGTGCACTAATTTTTATTAAGAAATTTATAAGATGTATTTCTTAGAAACATTTATATGTATCTCATATATGAGTGCATGGTTCGTAGAATATTCTCATAGAGAATTCTTTTTTTGCTCTCAGTTATCATCAAACATTATTTTGTTACTAAACATTTTTTTTCCGTTGGCGAGATTTTTCAAAAAGAAAGATATAGAAAATTCTCCTGAGATTGAAAGTAAATGACAAGCAATATTGGGATTGCCTTTTGAAGAGAGAGAGAGAGAGAGAGAGAGAGAGAGAGAGAGAGAGAGAGAGAGAGAGAGAGAGAGAGAGAGAGAGAGAGAGGGGTATCGACTGCCATTCCTATATCAATCTCTGGAACGTTTTTATGCCCTAAATGTTCTTTCCATGGAACGTTTTATCCCCTCGAAGGCTAGCAACGGCACATTAAAAAAGAGCTATATATTTGGCTTCACAGGTCATGAAAGGAACCAAAAAAAAAAAAAAAAATGAAATGGGTTTCTTATTCATAAAAATCTTGCAGGTATCATAGAAAAATTTAATTACACAACCTTTATAATGTTTATAACGCTTTCAAAAGTCTAAAATCAATGACTACAACACCACATGTACTCACTGCAGATCCTCTACAACCTTAGCAACGCTTCCAGAAGGCTGATTATCAAACTAAAACAGAAGTATAAACTGAAGATCCTTCAAACTTATGCACCAACAACATCCCATACAAAGGAAGAAATAGAAACTTTCTAGGAAGATATCAAGATCTTATAAGATTTTCTGTTATCAATCTATTCTAAAGAAGTTTTTTAATTCTTTCATTCTACCTTGTTTCGTGTATTGTTCTCCTGTCTGGTCTTCAGCTGCTGATTCTCATCTTAATTTCTCCACGGCGTCGGATTTCAGAAAAAAGTCTAAATCTTAAATTTCTTCAAACCTGTTTGTTGCTCTTTTCGACTTTTGCCAACAGCTGACATTTCCCTGAATTAGCTTTTCTTATAGGAACAATTTGTGTTAGGTTGTTATTGTTGTTGTTTTTATCATCATCATCATCATCTCCTCCTACGCTTATTGACGCAAAGGGCATCGGATAGATTTCGCCATTCGTCTCTATCTCGAGCTATTAAATTGATACTTTTCCATTCATCATCTCCTACTTCACTTTTCATAGTCCTCAGCCATGTAGGACGGGGTCTTCCAACGCTTCCAGTGCTTTGTGGAGCCCATGCAAACGTTTAGTTGTTTTTATAAGGGTATTTTTCTGTTGGTTTGGTAATGATTAAACTCTGTCGTGGTCGATTTTCAAAGGAACCTACTTTTTAATTATTTATTTTTTATTTTTGCAGCACTAATAAGAAATTTAAACATAAGTACTTTACTGAGGAACTCATTTTGTTGATTTATTGAGATTTTGTCGATTTGTTAAGATTTTGTTGATTATTGAGATTTTGTTGCTTTATTCCCATCCAAAATACCAAACTGAAAGCTAAAAGAGAAAGCCTTAGGTTTTCTTATACTCTCTGAGTGCTTGAGTGATGTGTTGTTGCCTTGTGTGAGACGAGCATCAAAGGATGGGAGTTAGTTGGTGTTCTCAAACTTCCTTCCAAAAAGAACCGTTTAATCCTCCTAACTATTGTCTCTGACAGATCAAATCATTCCCTGCTTTTTGGACAATGTATCATTTCTAAATCATTCTGTTTATTTCTAATTTACATATTCTCCTACGAAGATCATTCTTTATAAAAAAAAAATGCAAATCTTAACTTTTACAATATTTTTACTTTGTTTTCCGCAAATTTAATATTATTTGCCCTCACACACACACACACACACACACACACACACACACACACATATATATATATATATATATATATATATATATATATATATATATATATATATATATATACTGTATATACATTCATACATACATACATACACATACGTACATATATATATATATATATATATATATATATATATATATATATATATATATATATATATATATATATATATATATATATATATATATATGTATATATATATACACACAGTATATGTGTGTGTATGCGTGCGTATTCGCGTATTTGTGTGATTAAATAACCCACACATGTATACACACACACACACACATATATATATATATATATATATATATATATATATATATATATATATATATATATATATATATATACACACAGTATATGTGTGTATGCGTGCGCATTCGCGTATTTGTGTGATTAAATAACCCACACATGTATACACACACACACACACACACACACACACACACACATATATATATATATATATATATATATATATATATATATATATATATATATATATATATATATATATATATATATATATATATTATGTATGTGTATGCACGTTTGGATGTGTTTAAAAACTTCCATGTCTGTTTTACAGCAATTACCCCAAATATATGTAACTGTTCCATAACTCTCAAAAGATATAGAGTATCCAATACCCTGTATATGTATCCCCTTTCTTTGTATTATCTTCCTGAACACAACAACGTTTGCCAGAGATCATTATAGAGGAGCGGCCATCCGCCTCGGTTGCCTTAGTAGATAGGTGGGCGTGGCTTTCCTGTGACTAACGAAGGGCACTGCTATGACTTCTTAATCACCTGTGATCATTTTTATTCAAGTGTATTGTGTGTTGTTAATGATGTCCTTGAAGTAGGTCCTTTGTACGGAAGACCGTATTCTCTCTCTCTCTCTCTCTCTCTCTCTCTCTCTCTCTCTCTCTCTCTCTCTCTCTCTCTCTCTCTCTCTCTCTATATATATATATATATATATATATATATATATATATATATATATATATATATATATATATATATATATATATATATATATATATATATACCATCAGCCATCACTAATCCACTGAAAAACAAAGGCCTCAGACATATCCTTCCACTTGCTTCTGTTTATGGTCTTTCTATGCCAGTCAACACACAAACTGTGTTAGTTCGTCAATCCATCGTCTTCTCTTCCTTTCTCTGCTTCTCTTACTATCTCTTCGGACCCATTCTCTTATATTTCTAAAGTCTATCTATTGTCTGTAATTCTCATTATATGTCCTTCCCATGTCCATTTCTTTTTCTTACAGGTTGTTAGAATATCCTCTACTTTAGTTTGCTCTCTTATCCATATTGCTCTTTTTCTGTCTCTTACTGATAATCCCATCATTATTGTTTATATAGCTTTTTGAGTTGTAACTAGTTTATTTTTTAAGACTTTAGTAAGGGTCTTAGGTTATACAGTATACATATATATATATATATATATATATATATATATATATATATATATATATATATATATATATATATATATATATATATATATATATATATATATATATATATATATATATATATATATATATATATATATATATATATATATATATATATATATATATATATATATATATATATATATATATATATATATATATATATATATATATATATATATGATTTTCTTTTGAGCTCAGAAACTTTGGTTTCTTCTATGAGGCACTCATCTGAGCTCCTTATAAGTGGTTTTAAGAAGCCAATAATGTTGAAAAGCAATGCCATCCATAGGGCCAGGGGAATGGCTGTGTATATTAGGACCGAGTACCCTGCTTCTCATAATTCCTGTTATCAATGTGGATGTCATGAGATTCAGGTAATAAAAGTTTGTGGCTGGCATAACAACTTTTATTTGTGTTCGATCTACCGGAATCCAGACATGGATGATTCTATCTTCGATTGTCTTCTTACCATTATGGTTAAGATACAAGAAGATGATAGAAAGGCTTCTTTTGTCTTTGTTGGTGATTTTAATGCTCACCATAGGGAGTGGTTAAGTTCTATCTCTCCTACCGATCGCCATGACTTCAGAGCTTTAGACTTTGCCTCTGAATCAGGCTGTGAGCAAATCATAAATGAAGGTACTCACAGGTCTGGTAATTGCTTGGACCTCGTATACACTGACTCCCCTGGCGTTATAACTGGTAAGGTTGGTTCTCCAGTCGGGACATCTGATCATGCCTTGATTTCATTATTAGTGAAGACTGAGCAGCCTGTCTCTGATATATCATATTCTTATAAAATTTATATGAAATCCCAAGCAGACTGGAATGGGATTTTGCATGATCTTTTGTGCTTGAATTAGTCACAATTATATAATAGTGTAGATCCTGTTGTCCCTAATTCTAATTCAAATAAGCTAAGTAACATTAAAGCTACAAATGTTGATACGTTGAGGTAATGGAAACTTTTAATCGATTAACTCTATTCTTTTAGACAAAGGTTATATTATGGCGTATGTTAAGTTAAAATTTGGTTATTATAGTGGTCATGTAAAGTAGAATTATGCCCTAAAATGAGACGAAAGTAGACGAAGAGACTGCTTGTGCTAGGTGACTTAGATGTAAAGGTAGATAAAAAGACTAGTTATGCTAGGTGACTTAGATGTGAAAGTACATCAAAATACTAGCTGTACTAGTGGCTGTTATGTAAAAGTAGACGAAAGGACTCGTTGTGGTAGGTGACTTAGATGGAAAGGTAGATAAAAAGACTAGTTGTGTTAGGTGACTTAGAGTGAAAGTCGATCAAAAGACTAGTTGTACTAGTGACTTAGATGTGAAGGTAAATAAAAGGACTAGTTTTGCTGGGTGACTTAGATGTGAAATTAGACAAAAGTAATCGTTGTTCTATGTGACATAGATGTGAAAGTAGATAAAAATACTAGTTGTGCCAGTGACTTAGATGTGAAAGTAGATAAAAGGACTATATGTGCTAGTAATTTCGAAGTGAAAGTATTTAAAAGGACTAGTTGTGTTAGGTGACTTAGATGGGAAAGTTTATAAAAGGTCTAGTTGTGCGGATGATGATGATAATGATGATGAAAATGGTGATAATGATTCCTCATTCTTAAACATTTATAAGAGCTCTACCAGCAAAAACATTATTTTTGAGAAATAATTTTAAGAAATTAAGTAACCTTTTATAAAGCGTTTTAGAATGATATATATATATATATATATATATATATATATATATATATATATATATATATATATATATATATATATATATATATATATATATATATATATATATACTGTATATATATTCAATAGAATCCATAGAATAATATCCAAGGAAAAATATTTATAACTCTACACTGTGATCTAGTTTGATTCATCAGCTCAGTCCGGGTAGCGAGGCGCTAAGCTAATCACAGAGCGCAGAGATTTTGATGTCACAGCCTTCCAGTAACCTCGTCTGGTGTAAACAAGGTTTTCCTTTTGTGCTCTTCAAAGATTCAGAAGTTTTTCGTAGTTTTGTGTGGTGTGTCTGATTTTTTTGTGTTAATTTTTTGGTGCAACAAGTCTTTTAGTCTACAAAGAAACCCTGAATTAAGAGGAACAACACTATTGTACCAACCGTGTGTCACACGATCGTACATAGTAACGACATTTTTCTTTTTTGTATATATGATCCTTTGTATCTTCACTCTCCCCTCGCACTGACAGTGACCTGTATCAATCTGTCAGTTTTTGTTATCATAACTGTTAACAGAACCGGTTGCCGGTTGGAAATGAAATAGCCTGTTATATATTTTGTGACCCTCTTGCCCTGACTTCATGTATATATAAACTGGATGTCCTGTAATAAGCTCACTCAGTTGCTTTCACCCACTTTTGAGTCACAACCTACTCTCGGCACGTCACATTGGTGACCCCAGAAGTCGACTCGCTCCTCCCGCCTCCTTCCCCTCACTGGTACTATGGTGGAATCCACGGAAGTTGGCGCCGTCCCATTCAAACTTTCACCGCTCGCCAGCGGAGATGCATTTGCTTGGTTTCAGTGCGCAGAATTCCAGTTCTGCATCAAGGGCGTGACTCGCTCAACCAAAGCCGATTATGTTCTCGCGGCGATACCCGAGGACACCTTCCTGGAAGTCAACTCGCTCCTCCCGCCTTCCCTCCCCCCCTTACTGTTACTATAACACCCTCAAAACATATCTTCTGCAGCAGTACTCGCCGTCGCCAGCCGCCCGTATAGCAAAGCTTTTTCAGCTCTCTCAACAACCGTTGAGGGACCAAAGGGCTTCGCTCGCCCTCAAGGAAATGACCTGTATCGCTCGCCAGCAGCCTACCGCAGACGGCTTTCCTCGTGAGGTGAACCTACATCGTGCCCTTTGGGTACGCTGTTTACCCGAACCTGTACGCGCTGCCATACCCGATGTCCATAGTTTACTCGTAAAGGACTTGATGACCTAAGCCGACGCCCTTATGGACAGCCACTTCACGGCCTTCAAGACCCCCATCAACGCAATAGCTGAGTCGTATTCCCTGGACTTCCCAGTCAGGTGGTACAAATTTCAAACACCGCTCATGGCTTGATGAAAATCACAAGGACCGCATTTTTACTGAGGCCTTCTGGAATTCTAATAGGTTTACCTGGTGAGTCCTTAATGGCTATGGTCTTGTTCATTCTGGTTCTTACATAGGTTGACTTGCTTTTAGCTTGAGATAAATCTATTGCCTTGTTCCTTCTGGTCCTCTCATAGTCTGACTTGCTCTTAGCTTGAGTTATTAACAGCTATTGTCTTGTTCCTTTTGGTTCTCACGTAGGTTAACATGCTCTTAACTTGAGACATTAGTACTATCGCCTTGTTCCTTCTGGGTCTTACATAGGTTGACCTGCTCTTAGCTTGAGACATTAAGGACTATTGTCTTGTTCCTTCTGGGTCTTACATAGGTGAGTTTGCTCTTAGCTTGATGGAAATAACTAACGCTTATTTTCTGTGTTAGTTAAGGAGGAAGATTTTTAGGGTGCTACTAGGTCTCCATGGGTTATCATAACCAGCCATTGCCTTGTTTCTCTTGGAATATACATGGGTGGATTGTTCGATAGTTTAGTGACCCATTCCTCATCTCTGCTGCTTACCCCTAAGACTACGCTTTTTAATTTTTGATTAAAAGGTCTGATAAAATGTAAGTAATGTCAAAAAATCTGCTGCCTGAACTCTACCTTTCCCCTCCTTGGGTCGAGGCTGATTCCATTGCATGGACCAACTGCTCTATTTCCTGTATGTTTGGAGAACCTACACACTCCCCTCTTCAAATTCTGTACTTCGCATTGTCTTTTTTTATTTAATTTTTTTTCTCCCCTCTTTCCGTGTATTCAAGTTGTGTTAGTATTGTTTCTTTTTATTTTTACTTAAACTATTCCACATTTCTTTTGTTACTTCTTTTCCTTTATGGAAGTTGTTTAATCATGTTTTTCTTTATTTTCCCATAATCTATTCCGTATTTCTTTTGTTCTTTGTTATCGTCTATTTAATTGCGTTAATTATGTTTGTTTATAATTTTCCCTAGAATATTAACCATTTTGGAAATTTAAATTGCACTTAATTTTTAATAAGGATATTATCTCTTTTTTTATTTCCTATTTGGAATTTTATTTTCGACTTTATAATTGGTTATAATTATTTTCCATTGTCTGCTCTCTGTTGTCTGATTATTTGATAAATGTTCTTTATTTTCTTCATAACTTTTTCATTTTATTATACTCGTGCATTTAATCTTGTATGTCCTAATCATATATATATATATATATATATATATATATATATATATATATATATATATATATATATATATATATATATATATATATATATATATATATATATATATATATATATATATATATATATATATATATATATATATATATATATATATATATATATATATATATATATATATATATATATATATATATATATATATATATATATATATATATATATATATATATATATATATATATATATATATATATATATATATATATATATATATATATATATATATATATATATATATATATATATATATTATATATATATATATATATATATATATATATATATATATATATATATATATATATATATATATATATATATATATATATATATATATATATATATATATATATATATATAATATATATATATATATATATATATATATATATATATATATATATATATATATATATATATATATATATATATATATATATATATATATATATATATATATATATATATATATATATATATATATATATATATATATATATATATATATATATATATATATATATATATATATATATATATATATATATATATATATATATATATATATATATATATATATATATATATATATATATATATATATATATATATATATATATATATATATATATATATATATATATATATATATATATATATATATATATATATATATATATATATATATATATATATATATATATATATATATATATATATATATATATATATATATATATATATATATATATATATATATATATATATATATATATATATATATATATATATATATATATATATATATATATATATATATATATATATATATATATATATATATATATATATATATATATATATATATATATATATATATATATATATATATATATATATATATATATATATATATATATATATATATATATATATATATATATATATATATATATATATATATATATATATATATATATATATATATATATATATATATATATATATATATATATATATATATATATATATATATATATATATATATATATATATATATATATATATATTATATATATATATATATATATATATATATATATATATATATATATATATATATATATATATATATATATATATATATATATATATATATATATATATATATATATATATATATATATATATATATATATATATATATATATATATATATATATATATATATATATATATATATATATATATATATTCTGATGTGTTTGGCAGTAAGCAGGGTAATGAGAAACTCTTATATTCCTCATTCCTGTTTTTTTTGAGACGAAAGAAATTAGTTTATCTTATTGGTCTGTGAAATTCTAACTCTTGATGGACTTTGATGCTTATGGAGGCGTTGACCCAAATAGGATTTTTCGTTTGCTTTTGATAAAAACTGCTAATTACTTAGCTCCCATGTGTTCTGTTACTTTCAGGAATTTAGCAAGAGGTTCTTTTAACACTTGTTAGAGAATTAGTAATGTTTCTTCATTATGCAAATGGTTTCTTGATAGGTCTGCTGATTACCTCCCAATAACTGCCACATTTCCTATAGTTTTTAATGACTTTTGACTAAACGTTTGAATAGGTATGATAAGTAAATAATTTGTTCCCTAGTTTGCAATTTAGCTTTCGTAAAGGCCTTGGAGAATGTGATGCCCTTCTTATAATATGCTATGCTGAACAGAAGTTCGTATGATTGGCCTTGATTTTAGTACAGTCTTTCACCCTTGGTCCTTTTGTTAAAACTCAAAAAGTTTGGAGTAAATGAGTAAGTGGGTATCAAGTACCATTATTGAATTTTTGAGCAATAGCTTGCAAATAGTTGGTGTAGTGAGCATAAGAATGTGATATTTTGTGTTTTCAGATTAGTGTTGTTGGCCCATTACTTTTCTTACTATATACACATGACATGTGGTTTGGGCTAGAAAACAAGCTCGTTACATATGCAGATAATAATAATCTCTTTGTATCAGTTCCATCTCCTAAATGTAATAGTAGATCTGGATTTGCTGAATCCATTAATAGAGATCCAACTAGAATTTTGGATAGGAAGTTGAACCCTAAAAAAAACTCAAAATGTAATCGTAAATAGGTCGAGGACACGGGTTCTCATCATTCAAATTTCATCATTGATAATATTTCTGTAAACATATATGACTTTTAAATTATAGGTGTGATTATTGATAGCAAATTCACCTTTGAGAAACACATTCTGTCTGTTTCTTCTTCAACTGCACAAAAATAGGCTCATTGAGAAAGTCTTTTAGGATTTTTGGCGATTAATCTATTCTGAAGAAGTGTTTTAGCTCTTTTCTTCAGAGTGTGTATGTATGTGTGCATATATCCCAGACTTGTGAGCTTACAGCCCTACCGTATCTTGGAATGAAATGAGTATCTTCCGTGTCCTCCATAGAGGGCAGCTGGTGAGTGATAATTACCTGAGACTGACGAACATAATGCTTACACAGAAAGCAAATTGACTTAAGACTTTTGATGTTACTCTGAGGATTCCCAACCGCTTCGGAGATTTCAAACTGTTTTGAGGATTCCCAACAGCTCCGTGGAATCTCAACTGCTCCAAGGATTTCAAACTGCTCCGAGGATTCCCAACTGCTTCGAGGATTTCAAACTGTTCCGAGGATTCCCGACTGCTCCAAGGATTCCCAACTGCTTCGAGGATTTCAAACTTATTCAAGAATTCCCAACTATTTCGAGGATTTCAAACTGCATCGAGAATTCCCAAGTGCCCCAAATATTCCCAATGCCTTCAAGAATTTCAAACTGCTTCATGGATTCCCAACTGCTTCGAAGATTCCCAATTGCTTCGAGGATTTCAAACTGCCTCGAGGATTCCCTACTGCATAGACGATTTCAAACTGCTTCAAGGATTTCAAACTGCCTCGAGGATTTCAAACAGCTTCGAGGATTCCCAACTGTTCTGAGGATTCCCAACTGCTAAAGGATTTCAAACAGCTTCGAGGATTCCAACAGCTCCAAGGATTCCCAACTGCCTCGAGGATTTCAAACTGCTCCAAGGATTTCAAACTGCTTCGAAGATTCCCAACTGCTTCGAGAATTCCCAACTGCTTTGAGGATTCCCAACTGCTTAGAGGATTTCTAAACTGGTTAGAGGATTGACAACTGCTTCGAGGTTTTCAAACTGCTTTAGGGATTTTCAACTGCTCCAAGGATTACCAACTGCTTCGTGAATTTCAAACTGCTTCGAGAATTCCCAACTGCTCCGAGGATTCCCAACTGCTTCGATGATTTCATACTGTTTCGAGGATTTCAAACTGTTTTGAGGATTCCCAACTGCTTCAAGGATTTCAAACTGCTTGAGGATTCCCAACTGCTCCAAGCATTCCCAACTACTTTGAAGATTTAAAACAGCTTTGAGGATTCCCAACTGCTTCGAATATTCCCAACTGCTTTGAGTGTTCCCAACTGCTCTGAGGATTTCAAACTGCTTCGAGGATTTCAAACAGCTTCAGGGATTCCCAACTGCTCCGAGGATTCCAAACTGCCTCAAGATCCCCAAGAGCTTCGAGGATTTTAAACTGCTTCAAGAATTTCCAACTGCTCCGAGGATTCCAAACTGCCACAAGGATTTCAAAGTTCTTCGAGGAATCCACACTGCTCCGAGGATTTCAAACTGCTCCGAAGATTCCCAACTGCTCCGTGGATTTCCAACTGCTGCGAGGACTCCCAAGTGCTTCAAGGATTTCAAACTGCTTCGAGGATTCCCAACTGCTCCGAGGATTTCAAACTGCTCCGAGGATTCCCAACTGCTTTGAAGATTTGAAACTGATTGGAGGATCCCCAACTGCTGCGAGGATTTCCAACTGCTACGAGGATTCCCAACTTCTTTGAAGATTCCTAAGTGCTTCAAGGATTCCCAAATTCTCCAAGGATTCCCAACTTCTCCGAGGATTTCAAATTGTTTTGATTATACCCAACTGCTCCGAGGATTCCCTACTTCTCCGAGTATTACCAACTGCTTAAAGGATTCCCAACTGCTTCAAGGATTTCAAATTTCTTTGAAATTTCCCAACTGCTTCGAGGATTTCTAAACTGCTTGTAGGATTCCCAACTGCTTCGAGGATTTCAAACTGCTTCGAGGATTTCAAACAGCTTCGAGGATTCCCAACTACTCTGAGGATTCCCAACTGCTAGAGAATTTCAAACAGCTTCGAGGATTCCCAACAGCTCCGAGGATTCCCAACTGCTCCGAAGATTTCAAACTGCCCTAAGGATTTCAAACTGCTTCGAAGATTCCCTACTGCTTCGAGGATTCCCAACTGCTTTGAGGATTTCTAAACTGCTTGGTGGATTCACAACTGTTTCAAGGATTTCAAACTGCAAGGATTTTCAACTGCTCTGAGGATTCCCAACTGCGAGGATTTTCAACTGCTCCGAGGATTCCCAATTACTTCGAGGATTTCAAACAGCATCGGGGATTCCCAACTGCTTTGAGTATTTCCAACTGCTTCGAGTATTCCCAACTGCTCCAAAGGATTCCCAAATGTTCCGATGATTCTCAAATGCTCCGAGGATTCCCAAATGCTCCGAGGATTCCCAACTGATTCGAGGATTTCCAACTGGTTCGAGGATTTCAAACTGATTCAAGGATTCCAAACTGCTCTGAAGATTCCCAACTGCTTCGAGGATTTCAAACTGCTTCGAGGATTCCCAACTGCCCCGAGGATTAAAAACTGCCCCGAGGATTAAAAACTGCTTGGAGGATTCCACACTGCTCCGAGGATTTCACTCTGCTCTGAAGATTCCCAACTGCTCCGAGGATTTCCAACTGCTTCGAGGATTCCCAACTGCACCGAGGAATTCAAACTGCTCTGAGGATTCCCAACTGCTGCGAGGATCCCCAACTGCTGCGAGGATTTCCAACTGCTGCATGGATTCCCAACTTTTTTTAGGATTCCCAACTGCCTCGAGGATTCCCAAATGCTCCGAGGATTCCCAACTTCTCCGAGGATTCCCAGCTGCTTCGAGGATTTCAAACTTCTTTGAGAATTCCCAACTCCTTTGAGGATTTCAAGCTGCTTCTAGGATTCTCAACTGCTCCGAGGATTTCAAACTGCTTCGAGGATTACCAACTTCTTCCATGATTTCAAACTGCTTCGAGGATTCCCAACTGCTTTGAGTATTTCAAACAGCTTCGAGGATTCCTAACTGCTCTGAGGATTCCCAACTGCTTCGAGGATTCCCAACAGCTATGAGGATTCCCAACAGATCTGAGGATTTCAAACTGCTCTGAGGATTTCAAACTGCTTCGAGGATTCCCAACTGCTTCGAGGATTTCGAACTGCTTCGAGGATTTTAAACTGCTTCGAGGATTCCTAACTGCTTCGAGGATTTCAAACAGCTTTGATGATTCCCAACAGCTTCAATGATTCCCAACAGCTCTGAGGATTCCCAACAGCTCCGAGGATTTCAAACTGCTCTGATGATTTCAAACTGCTTTGAGGATTCCTAACTGCGAGGATTCACAACTGCTCCGAGGATTCCCAACTGCTTCGAGGATTTCCAACTGCTTTGAGGATTTCAAACTGCCTCGAAGGTTCCCAACTGCTTTGAGGATTCCTAACTGCTTCGAGGATTTCGAACTGCTTTGAGGATTTCGAACTGCTTTGAAGATTCTCAACTGCTCTAAGGATTCCTAACTGCTTCGAAGATTCCCAACTGCTCTGAGGATTCCCAACTGCTCCCAGGATTTCAAACTGCTCAGAGGATTCCCAACTGCTTTGAGGATTCTCAACTGCTTCGAGAATTCTGAACAGCTTCGAGGATTTCAAATTGCTTGAGGATTCCCAACTGCTTCGAGGATTCCCAACACCTCTGAGGATTCCCAACAGGTCCGAGGATTTCAAACTGCTCTGATGATTTCAAACTGCTCTGAGGATTTCAAACTGCTTCGAGGATTCCCAACTGCTTCGATGATTCCAAATTGCCCAAAGGATTCCCAACTACGACGATTCCCAACTGCTCTGAGGATTTCCAACCCCTTTGAGGATCTCAACAGCTCCGAGGATTCCCAACTTCTTTTAGGATTTCAAACTGTCTCGAAGATTCCCAACTGCTTCGAGGATTCCCAACTGCTTCGAGGATTTCAAACTGCTTCGAGGATTTCAAACTGTTTCGAGGATTCTCAACTGCTCTGAGGATTCCCAACTACTTTGAGGATTCGCAACTGCTCCGAGGATTTCAAATTGCTTGAGGATTCCCAACTGCTTCGAGGATTCTCAACTCCTCCATGGATTCCCAAATGCTCCGTGGATTTCCCACTTCTTGGAGGATTTCAACTGCTTCGATGATTCCCAACTGCTTCGAGGATTCTTAACTGCTCCGAGGATTCCCAACTTCTTTGAGGAGTTCAAACTACTTCAAGGATTTCAAACTGCTACGAGGATTCCCAACAGCTCCGATGATTCCTAACTGCTTCGAGGGTTTCAAACTGCTTGGAGGATCCCCAACTGCTCGAGAATTTTCAACTGTTTTGAGGATACCCAACTTCTTTGAGGATTCCCAACTGCTCCGAGGATTCTTAACTGCTCCGAGGATTTCAAACCGCTTCAAGGATTCCCAACTGAGTCGAGGATTCCCAACTGCTCCGAGGATTACCAACTGATTCAAGGATTCCCTACTACTTTGAGGACTCCCTATTACTTCCAGGACTCCCAACTGCATCGAAGACTCCCAACTGCTTCGAGAATCCGAAAGTCTTTGAGGATTTCAAACTGCTTCGAGTATTCCCATCTGCTTCAAGGATTCCCAACTGCATAAAGGACTCTTATCATTTTCACAGATTCCCAACTGCATAGAGGACTCCCAACTACTTCGAGGATTCCCATCTGCTCCTAGGATTCCCAACTGGCAGGATTCCCAACTGTTTCCACGATTCCCAACTGTTTCCACGATTCCCAACGGCTTCAATGATTCCCAACTGCTTCGTGGATTCCCAACTGCTTCTAGGATTCTCATCAGGTCTGAGGATTCCCAAGTGCTCCGAGGATTCCCAACTGCTCCGAGGATTCCTAACTGCTTCGAGGATTCCCAACTCCTTTGAGTATTCTTAACTGCTTTGAGAATTCACAACAGCTCCGAGGATTCCCAACTGCTTCGGGAATTCCCAACTGCTCTGAGGATTCCCAATGTCTCTGAGGATTTTCAACTGCTTTGAGGATTCCCAACTGCTCCGAGGATTTCCAAGTGCTCTGAGGATTCCCAACTGCTCTGAGGATTACCATCTTCTTTGAGATTCCCAACTGCTCCGAGGATTCCCAACTGCGTCGAGGATTCCCAATTGCTCTGAGGATTCCCAATGGCTTCGAGGATTTCCAATGGCTCCAAGGATTCTCAACTGCTCCGAGGATTCCCAACTGCTCCGAGGATTCTCAACTGCTCCAAGGATTCCAAACTGTTTCTATTATTCTTCCGAAGACTGGCGACATTTATTCTCGTCCTACTTTTCCTCTTTCGTTTCTGTAACGTCATTAGAGGCACCTCGTCTGCAGCAGTGTTCGTTTGCATAAATCTATCCCGATCATTTGACATTTGCTTTTCTCCTCATTTATCCATTACAAATTCAAATGCATTACGGGGAACGTTTGACATGATGGTGAGTGAGTGTTTGTGCGTTTGTGTGTGTGTGATGTGAAAATGTCGAATAATGATTTGGACTGAAAAGAATGATCAAAACTATATCGCCGATTATGTGTCAATGTAAATTAAAAATAAATAATCAGTAAAACAAATAATCACTGAATTGTTAAAAATAGTACGTTTTTTTCATGTCTGAATAATTAGGATCAAAAGTTTTGATCCAATCTATAAAAGATTGTTATCATAGCGCGTATGAAATATAAAGAATCAAGTAAACATTCACAGCAGTTGATGGAAAAGTCAAATTCATATAAAGAATTTAATGAGTTGTGAGTAATTTGTCTGATGTTAATTGATATTATTTTTAAAATTCTACGTTTCAAGTACCGTTTTTCCTTTACCTTCAGATTATTCCTAAGATATGTCCATTTTTATCTCTTATGTCGTAATGTTACAGTTTACTATTAAGTAATTGTTTGTAATTATAAAGAGAACTTTTTAAACTGATAATTACCTCGACATCATTTTAATAGGAGCCGTAAATTTATGTATTTCTAGTAATACGTATTAGATAGCAGGGTGATGGTTGCTACTTCCGAGAATGTAGGATTTCATTGCTGAAGAACAACAAATAAAAGGTTGCTGCTCTAAGGACTCACAAGCCACGTTCAGCGTGATGATGTCTTCGAGAGTCTCCAGAGGCAGGAGGGGATTCTCAGCTCGACACAGCAATTGTCTCATGTGGTGGTGCCTTCCAGGTTGCAAATGCAACACGCTCACCGTCTCCGTTCCATGGGTTGTTACCTGGAAATGGAAATAGCAGAGAAATGTTCCATATAAGTTATTTAAGCGTCAACGGTTAGAGAAACATTATTTTTTTCCTCGTGGGAAAGACAGAGGTTCAACTTAGATTTGGCAAAACCGGGCAAAACATATGCCACATCTACAATTTTAGAACTAAAACTTAAGTTTTAATAAATAAATTAATAATAAATGAAATATCATATATACAAATTATATATTAAAGGAAAAAACACTAAATTTTAAGATTTGAAACCTATTTCAATAGGCTACTTGACCGTAATATGATTACCATAACATAAAATTGGCACCCTGTGAGATCTGGATCGGCCACATCAAAACGATATTTGAAAGTTTGACAGAATATAATTTTACAAACGTTAACAGTCAGATTACATCTCTCTGTCGTTTTACTACTTTTTATATCTCTCTTTCATTCTACTTGTGGCTGTCCACGAGTGGAAATGAATATTAGATTGTTTATTATGAGTCAGTCGTTTTCAAAGTTGAAAATTATATTCTACTTGGAAGATTTATGCTGGAATAATCATGATTATTATGTAAACGAGAATTCTTTGAAGATAGACAAAAGAAAATTAGGGGTATCATTAATGTAACCCACATCATCCTCCCCCCCCCCTCTCTCTCTCTCTCTCTCTCTCTCTCTCTCTCTCTCTCTCTCTCTCTCTACATTAATGGTCAGCTTCAGTATGAGCTTCCCTTGATGGTACCAGGTGACCCTAGCCGATGGGTTGCTCCCAAAAGCCTTGCAAGTGATCGTTGCCGCTTTCCCAACGAGCAGCGGACTGTCAGACGTCTCGAACAATATTCGAGTTGGTCCACCTGAAATTCAAAGACAATTTCATACCAGTTAAAGAGTAAAAATTTCAATTGCAGATACAGTATATGTAAAATAAAAATTTATGTAAATATACTATGATGTATATTTGTTATAAATTGTAAGATTGTAAAAGTGTATTTCATATTATTATTATTATTATTATTATTATTATTATTATTATTATAATTATTATTATTATTATTATTATTATTATTTCTTGCTAAGTTACAAGCCTAGTTGGAAAAGCACAATGCTATAAGCCCACGGGCTCCAAGAGGGAAAATAGCCCAGTGAGGAATGGAAAAAAATAATAAACCTGCCAGGCCTAGTAACCATGGGTTAATTAACCTTAGATAATCATTCGTGCATAAATATCAACATTTTATAAATTCTCTAATAGTAATAATGTAAATAATAATCTTTGAATCTGTCGACAGAAAATTGTCTTTCATCAGCTGCTTTCTGGATAATAACCCCTTTGTGATGGATTATTACAATTAACCAGCTAGGAATGGACAAGAATGGGTAATGAGAAAGTTGAACTCCAGACGGGGAAATTACAAATTATGAAAATGGGTTGTATTGGAGAGGAAAATCATATGCTTTTAGCTAATTGAAATTTGGCGGAATTGGAAGGAAACAAGAGAGTAATTGTTATTAGAACTTATCTGATTTATTTATTAGTACAGTTGGCTTCGTTGATACTGGTACACTTCTTGGGTAGCTAAGGAGATTAAGGAGACGTCAATGTACCGGTATTGATGACACCAACAGGACACGAAGATTTACTTATGTGGGTCGTTTGAACTTGGTGTCTTGTATCAGACTTTAATTAGTTTTATAATTTGAGAGGTTTTCATTTCCGTATGGCTTTTATTGGCTATGTATACGTGTACTTAGATATATATAAATATGTATACACTAGCCTTCTTGATAATACAGCAGTAACGCTTTCGCCTAGCATTCCCATGGCAGCAGATCAATCCCAGCTCGGGACCGTGAGTTTAAGATGTTTACGGGAGTTGATCACCTTAAATGGGGGCTTTTTGGCTTCCCTGCCTGACGTTGTTATAAGAATCTACTCTGATGAAATTGCATCAGAACCCAGACACTTTTACACTTTCATCTTTATATATACACGTTATATATTATGTATATTATATATATATATATATATATATATATATATATATAATATATATATATATATATATATTATATATATATATCAACGAATAAAAACCAAACCTATTATCCCTTCATTGTTTTACTGCCGACAATCATTGTCTGTCTCTACCTTTCTCACTCTTTTGATTATCTCCGCTTTCTTCCTCTTAGCACATTTGGGCATCAGTGTTCCTTCCTCGTTCCAGCGAGCTCTAAGGGACTTTAAAAACGTTTATGTAAGCATGTAGAACTCACAATTCGATGGTTGGGCGAATGTCTAGATTGAGAGTATTAGAGCAAATTACAGGTGTGTTGACGCTCTTGGGGGACGTTTGCTCCATGCATAAGAAATTCTCTCTCTCTCTCTCTCTCTCTCTCTCTCTCTCTCTCTCTCTCTCTCTCTCTCTCTCTCTCTCTCTCAAAATAAATCTTTCACCAGTGATCAGCACCCTAACCGCTTCTCCGTCAAGCTAGGACCTGGGAGTGCCAGGCAATGGCTGCTTATGACTCAGTAGGCAAACCTATAGACACCCCAAAAGCCCCCAGCCCCCATCCGTAGCTCACAATGATGGTGAGGTCGCAGATGCTACAACAATCCATCATATTGAGGAAATATGTGAATGAAATTAATTATCATCAAAGGTAGATTTTCTATTTTATATGTTGATTCAATAATGTAAAATTTATATTTTATAGAGCATTATGTAAAATCTCCTTACTGAAATATTGATATTGGGTAATAGAAGTAAAGTAACTGGAATGAATGTGTAGCAATGAACTTTTAATTGAATTTTCGTTTAACGACCCATTACGCATTCATTTAACGACCCTTAATGACTTAGTTATTTAAATGAGCATGTTGATATCGTTTTTAAGGGTAGATTTGCATAATTTTGATATCGTTAACTTTGTGGTAAATTTGTAAAAGCGAGGTAAACAGCACAGGGGTTATAAAAAAGATGCCACGGGAAAAAGCACAAAAGAATGGTCAATGTCGAATGCCCTTTTCATATTTTTACCTCCGCCAACGAAGTTGGACGGAGGTTATGTTTTACCCCCTGTTTGTGTGTTTGTTTTTTAACGGCTTCCAGACTACAATTTTAATCTTAGAGTATTGAAACTTGCAGGTATTAATTGTTATGTAAAAAAAGCTGGAAATAGTTAAATCTTTGAAGGTTAAAGTTCAAGGTCACGGTCAAGCAAAATGTCCAATTCACGTAATCAGCCATAATTTTGGACAACGTTTTCACAGAGACTTCAAACTTGGTTCATATTTGAGTGTATGAAAATCTACGCCAATTAATACATGTTAAAGTTAAAGGTCAAGGTCAAGGTTCTGGGAAATGTCAAGAAATAAGCTGCTACTTGGTTCATTCTGATTGTGATGCTTATGAGAATGGATTCTCTTGGGATATGCTATGGTAAAACTGATTCGCTTTGGCTTGTTTCTCATTAGTTTAGTTTAGCTTTTTTTTTTTTTTTTTTTCTTCTTTCTTTTTTTTTTTTTTTTTTTGAACACCACGCTCTCCATTTACTCCAAAATAATGCAATCCTGCAGTTCTCATATTCTTGCACAGATATTAGGTGGTTATTTAAATTTTGGGAAAACAATAATTAGCAAGATATGTTGAGGAAGTGGGAAGGGGATATAAAAAGAAAATAGTTCGGTTTCCTCACCAAACGACTTGGAACTGACATGTCAACATAGTCAACCAAACAGAATTCGTGATGCCAGCGTACATAAACACAAGTTCGTGATGCCAGCGTACATTTGATATGCTGTATATTAAAAATATACTTAATTAAAAATGGATTAATTACTCAAAAGTGTCCATAAAATATGTAATTTACAAATAGTGACACTTTTGAGTAATCACTCTATCTTTGATTAAGTATATTTTGAATATACAGTATATCAAATGTACGCTGGCATCCCGAACTTCCCGTTTGCTTGACTATGTTGACATGTCAGTTCCAAGTCGTTTGGTGAGGAAACCGAGCTATTTTCT
>NC_090753.1:57357716-57395216 GCF_036898095.1 Palaemon carinicauda
ACTTGGGTCTTCCTCAGTTTAATCCGGTTTTTAAAATGGAAGACAAAATTAACCGAACACTGAAAAGACTAAAGGATAATAGTACCATTACTGAACAGGTATATTTAGACCTATTTTCCTCTGGTTCCTCTTATGGTATATTGTATGGTTTACCTAAGATTCATAAAGAAAATGTTCCACTCAGATCTATTTTAGCTGCTTATAATTCACCAAATTTTAATATTGCCAAATTTCTTGTGCCTCTTTTACAACCACTTACCTCAAATGAATATACGCTGCCCAATTCTGCCTCTCTGATACCTGAAATCACCACTCAAAACAAATGTAATTATATGGTTAGCTATGATGTCGAATCACTTTTTACGAACGTGCCCTTGCAAGAAACCATTGAAATGATTTTAAATAAACTTTTTATTTTTCCAAACGACTTATATCACGGTTTTAATAAGTCTGATTTTAAAAAATTACTTGAACTTGCAGTGATTGACACTCATTTTATTTTTGATGGTAAGTTGTTTAAAGAACTTGATGGTATGGCTATGGGTAGCCCTCTTGGGCCCACCTTCGCTAATATTTTTATGTGTCACCTTGAGGAGCAGTTTTTAAACCAATGTCCTTTGCTATTTAGACCTATATTTTATAAACGCTACGTAGATGATACGTTAGCTACTTTCAAGCAAAAGGAACATGCTGCTAGATTTTTAGATTTCATCAATAACGTTCATCCAAACATCAAGTTCACTATTGAGGAAGAAGAAAATAACAAGTTACCATATCTTGACATTAACATCTCAAGAGGGCAGACACGTCTAGAAACAAGCGTATTTAGAAAAAAGACGTTCACTGGTTTAGGCACCAATTTTTTTAGCTTTTGCTTTTATAATTTTAAGTTAAATGCCGTAACAACCCTGATCTGCAGGGCATTTTACCTTTCGTCTGACTGGATATCCTTTCATAATGAAATAGTCTTTTTGAAGCAGCATTTCAAGGATAACTGTTTTCCAACTAAAATATTCTATAGATTAGTTGACAAATTTCTGACCAAACATTACCAACCTAAACTTCAAGTTCCTACAGTACCAAAAATGATTTTCTATGCCTCTTTGCCTTTTATTAATAACGGAAAATATGGGAAACAAATTAAAAAGGTCATTTTAAACAATTTTCCAAGTCTGGATTTTAAACTTATTTTTAAGAATCCCCTGACAGTGGGATCTATGTTTAGAATTAAGGATTCTCTCCCCGACCTAATGCGTTCTTCGGTGGTCTATATGTTTACTTGTCCAAGATATAATCTCGGAAATTATGTGGGTTCCACAAAAAGATTGCTGAAAGTTCGCATAGATGCGCATCGGGGAGTGAGTCATAAAACTGGATGTGCGCTCAAAACCAAAGAATTCTCAACCATCAGAGAACATGCAAGTAAATGCAAGACCACCATTGCATATAAAAACTTTGAAATCATAGCTCAAGCGCCAAATAACTCCTCTCTACTAGTATTGGAATCGTTAATGATTAAAGAAAAGGCTCCTAAACTAAACAGCCAATTATCCTCTGTCCCCCTCCACATCGCTTAAGCTGGCAAATTTAGAATTTTCTTCCTGAGTACTGTCCTTCAGATAGTCACTCAGTACTCTAGTCTGTTCCAGACAGGTTGGTCTCCTTAGACAATTTAGATTTTTGTATTTTTAATTTTAAGATACTTTTCTCTTAGTTAATATTTTTATCTCCATATTTTACTTGTAACTGTGTTTATAATTTCAATTTTAATTTTGACTGTCTTTTTTTGTATTTTATATATTTTTACTGAGTTTTGCTTATAATGTTTTATATGTCTATTTTAGCCTTGATAATGGGATGAGTCCTGAAACGTCGGCACCAATAAATTGAAAGATGTTGTCCAGACTATTCGTCCTCCTTTTTATTTTATATATATTTATATATATATATATATATATATATGTATATATATATATGTATATATATATTTATTTATATACACACACACACACGCACACACACATATATATATATATATATATATAAAAGTAGATAGACAGATACAGTAGATATAATGTGTGTATGTGTTCATCATCATCAGCCATTACTAGTCCACTACGGAACAAAGGCCTCAGACATGTCCTTCCACTTGCGTCTGTTTATGGTCTTTCTTTGTCGTTCTACACCGGCAAACTTTCTTAGTTCGTTAATCCATCGTCTCCTCTTTCTTTCGCTGCTTCTATTGCAATTTCTAGGGACCCATTCTGTTATTCTTAATGTCCATCTATTGTCTGTCATTCTCATTCTATATCCTGGCCATGTCCATTTCTTTTTCTTAAATGCTGTTAGAATATCATATACTTGAGTTTGCTCTCGTATCCATGTTGCTCTTTTTCTGTCTCTTAGTGTTATTCCTATCATTATTCTTTCCATAGCTCTTTGAGTTGTAACTAGCTTATGTTTTGATGCATAACTCAATACTGGTAGGACCATCTGATTAGATACTGTTCTTTTTAGAGAAACTGACAATCTAATTTCATAATATCATTTTGTTTGCCAAAAGCTCTCCATCCCATACTATTCTTTCTTTTAATTTCAGTCTCATGACCTGGGAAACCATTTCCTGTATCCTAACTTCGTATATGTATATATATATATATATATATATACATATATACATATATACATATATATATATATACATATATATATATATATATATATATATTATATATATATATATATTTATATATATATATATATATATATGTGTGTGTGTGTGTGTATATACATATATTGATAATAAGTCCAAAACAATTCGCCCATAACCGACAACATTATAGACATGAAACGGGGTTTGGTCAGTAAGGTCTTCTGTACTCCCTTGTGTAATTGTTCAATTATTGGGTGTGGCATGACACACACACACTCTCTCTCTCTCTCTCTCTCTCTCTCTCTCTCTCTCTCTCTCTCTTCATCCTTGGGTCATTCCCAACATGATTACCAAGTTTGGTAGAAATCGGTATAGAAGATTTTGTGTAAAGTTGCTCACAAACTGTACTGTGTATTTGACACCAATATGTCCCATGTAGACGGATAATGAGACATCGGAACAGGGCTTTTCTTCACTTTATTACAAAAAGGGTTCGTAAATACAATATACTGTACACAGCTATCACTCCCTCAGGTACGAGAGACTTGTCTACTTGAGCGCACAAAGGCAACTAAACACCCCTCGCCATCATTAACTTTTTATCAACAATGTAAGTATATCCATTTTAAAGGAGCTTCCGTCTACCACGTCCTGTCTTAATGAACTCCATTGTCAAACTGTATGGGTGACTTTGTTTTATTTATATTTTCAAAATTTCTTTCTGTCATTAATTTTTAACTGTTCGGCTTTATGACCATTCGGTTCCATGACTTCGGTTTTACGACCGATCGGTTTCATGTGCTTTCGGCTTTGTGTCTTTTCGGTATCTTGGGTTCGGCATCTTGTCTGTCGGCAATAGTGCATTCGGCATCCCGTCCGCACACGGTATTACTCACTGTCGAAAGGAAAAGTCTGATGTGTTCGATCTTCCTCATTCCTGTTTTTCTGAGGCTAAAGAAATTAGTTTAGATCTAACTGTTAATGGATCTTGATGATTATGGAGGTGTTGACCCAAATGGCATTTTTCGCTTGATTTTAATAAAAACTGTTGATTACTTAGCTCTTAAGTTGTCTGTTACTTTCAGAAATTTAGCATGAATAGGTTCATGTCAGTTCGCCAGTTTCTAGTGGTTGACAGTTTTAACATAGAAGGATTTCTATAATCAAGAGCCAATTCTCTGCATCATAATTTGAGCTTTTTCATTATGAAGTGTTAATCTTTGGCTTCTGTTTCTTCTCGTTTATTGGTCCTTCTCGTCTGCACATTTCGAAACTGCTTCGCCATTTTAATTACAAGAAATGTGTAATCGAAGATCTTTACAAATGGCTTTTATTTATAAAGACTTTTTTATTATAATTATAAGTAGGTTTAATTAAAAACCTCATAGAGAAGGATAAGAAAGAGGAGTGGAAAGAATAACAATAAGAAGAACATTTTCTCGTCATCGTGGTCACTCGGTGCATTTTTCTTACTGTTGTTGTTATTGTTGTTGCTTTTTGCGTAATAGACGTGTTTTTCATCTTGCAGTCAGCAAGAGCAACTCTCTCTCTCTCTCTCTCTCTCTCTCTCTCTCTCTCTCTCTCTCTCTTGGTTACTGGACCAGATAGCAAAGGATTAATTATTCATCTCCTTACTGTTTTCTTTCGTTTCTGTAGCGTCATTAGAGGCACCTCGTCTGCAGCAATGTTCTTTTGAATAAATTCATCCTGATCATTTGACATTTTCTTCTTTCCTCATTTATCCAATACGAATGCGAATGTATTACGGGGAACGTTTGGCATGATGGGGAGTGAGTGTATGTGTGTGTGTGTGTCTGTGTGTGTATGGGTATGTGTGATGTAAAAATGTTTAATAGTAATTTAAACCTAAAAGAATGAAAAAAATATATCGCCGTATATGTGTCAATGTCAGTGCGTGTTTTTGTGTCTTTGATTTAAAAAAAATGATAACTTCGTTTGTTATGGAAATAATACGTTTATTTTCCTGTACAAATGATAAGGGACACTTCAAAATCAAATAATTGATCTCTAGTTTTCCACTGTCTGATTATCTACCTATATAATAAAGAGCAAGTGTGTTATTACACATACACACACACAAACACACACACACACACACACACACATATATATATATATATGTATATATATATATATATATATATATATACACTCTTTTACCATTATCATCAGTATTTCGTTTAACGCCATTAGTCTCTAACTTGAGCTTTTAAATCAATACTACTCCATTCATCATATGTGGGAAATTTATATTTCTCTCAAGTCACGTTTAATAGAGAGGGAATAGACGTACGCTTGTGGGAGGGTCTACCCTGAAGGTACACTCGGAAACCACACTGTCCAACAAATTCTAGAACACCCGGGTTGTAGTTAGGATAGGGGAAGGGGGTGGGAAGAGTTGAGTCTGTGAGTATGTGTGAATGTATATGTATATCTAAGTATTTTGACGTCATTTTGGACGGGTCGCTTACACTAGTTATATGATATTTATCCTTTGAGATTTTGTTTATTTTATAATATATATTCTTCATCATCATCTCCGCCTACGCCTATTTACGCAAAGGGCCTCGGTTAGATTTCGCCAATCGTCTCTTTCTTGAACTTTTAATTCGATACTTCTCTATTCATCATCTCCTACTACGTGCTTCATAGTCCTCAGCCATGTAGGCCTGGGTTTTGCAACTCTTCTAGTCTCTTGTGCCTTGCAATCGAGTGCAATGATTTTTCTTTTAATTGAATTTTAAAATAGAAAATAAATATCAACTATTTCGTCATATTTGACTCGAATAAAAGAGCAACATATTCTATAATTTCAATAAACTCTCTCCTCTTTTTTTTCTTTTTTTTATTTTAATTCTAACCGGACGCTCAGTCACAAAATCAAAAATAATTCCAGCCCAAAACACAGGTCGAAAAGGAAATTTATCCTTTAAGAGAAAAAAATTTTTTTTTCTTTTTTTTTATGCAAATTGAAATAGCGAAATAAATGAATAAATCACACAGACCGGCAATGGTGTTACTACAAAAATTGCCATTGGAAAATGTGGCATGATTCAATCCGGCGGTTAACTTTTGTAATTCCATTTTGCAGATAGCGTTTGCAATCAACTTGTTCAACATCAATTTCCTTCGTCAATTTCATCCATTAATATTTTGTGTAATTATGAGACTTTGCATTAAAGCTTTAGTCTTGCCTCATTTAACACTCTTTTATTTAGGGTTAAAACATTGTTCAATTCAAAAAACGAATCTTTTAATATAAGGTTAAAATTAGCATTGTTCATTTAGGTTTATTTTTAATGAGTTTTTCAAGGGCTAATGACGTGATATTTTCCTATTGGCCCCAGTGATATTAAGGAGGGATCTCTCTCTCTCTCTCTCTCTCTCTCTCTCTCTCTGCATTGTGCAACATTTCATTACGTATACGGCATAAGAATAGAGTGATATTGAGTGATGTTGGAGGTACCGTCTCTAATACTAATATAAATAAGCTTAGTAACATGAAAGCTACTAATGTTGATACGTTGAGGTAATGGAAACTTTTGACCGATTAACTATAGTGTTTTAGACACAGGTTATACTATTACGTATGTTAAGTAAAAATTTCGTTATTTTAGTGGCGATATGGAGTAGAAATATGCTCTAAAAGGATATTTTTTTCTCTCTGAAATTGAGTAATGGAAATATCGAAGATTTGAAGCCAGAAAATGAATAAGAAATTTTTTTTTGTGATGTATTGATGGTCAATTATTGTTTCATCTATATAACATATTTTTGATGTTTTTATGTAATTAATATATATATATATATATATATATAGATGTGTGTGGGTATGCGTATTTATAGATACTTTATGTGCATATATATATATATATATATATGTATGTATATATATATATATATATATACATATATATATATATATATATGCATATATATATATATATATATATATAAATATATATATATATATATATATATTCAGGTATTGTACAGGTATTATACAGATATATATATATATATATATATGTGTGTGTGTGTGTGTGTGTGTTGCGTCTTATTTCTATTGGTAGATTGAAACCAGATTCGTTGGCCATCATTGGTTATATTTGTAAGATTGTGATGTTTCCATGTGGGAGAATTAGGTCAGTTCATTTTACGCTCTGAGCATTAAGCATTACCTATGTCTAACTCTATATACCAAGGCACTCTCCCAATTTTGGGGGTTACCCTGACCAGAGATTCAGCTGAGTGTGGTTGGTACTGCTCGGAGGCCACAGCCCAACCTTCCCCGTTATCCACCACAATGAAGGTGTATATGCTTAATCCCCTACTGCTGCTACCTCAGCGGTCACCAAGGCGACCGGAGGAAGCAGCAGGGCTAACCGGAACTGCGTCGCAATTGGTTACCATTTATTCATATTTCTAGCGTAATCTTTTGGCTCTCAGATATATATCCTCCTATCCCCTAGAGCATTCTTTACCTTGGCCTTCCTATTGTACTTCTCCCCTCAACAATGCATTCATCACCTTCTTCAGCACGACAGCCATTTACCATTTTCTCTACATGGCTAAACCACCTTAACACATTTATATCCACTATCGCTGCAAATTAATTTCTTACACCTGTTCTCACCTTCACTACTTCGTTCCTAACCCTGTCTAATCAAGATGCACGAGTACTCCTGCTTAGACACTTAATCTCGAACACATGAAATTTGTCTCACCCCACAAATTCGATTCATACATCACAGTTGGTACAATCACTTTCTCATAAAGACCCATCTAAAAATTAATTCCTATCTCTATATTCTTTACCCCTCCCCTAACTGCCCCCAACACTTTACATATTTCATTCACTCTCTGACGTACATTTGCTTCCACTCCACCATTTGCAGCAACAACAGACTCCAGTTACTTAAACTGATCTACTTCCTCTAGTACTCTCCATTCAACATGCCATTCAATCTATCACCACTCTCCCTTCTCGTGCATCTCATAACCATACTCTTACTCACATCAACTTTCAGTCTCCTCTCACACATCCTTCCAAACTCTCTCACTAATCAACCAGCTTCTCTGAGTCTGCAACCAATGCAGTATCATCCTCAAACAACAGCTGATTTACATCCAACTCATGATCACTCATCTATCACTTTCAATACTCGACCAAGCACACGAGCATTTACCTCTCTCACAACTCCATCAACAAACAAATTAAACAACCAAGGTTACAACACAAATCCCTGTCTCAGCCTCATCCTCACGGGAAACCACTCACTCACTTCATTGCCTATCCTAACGTACTTTACTGCCTATGTATAACCACTTCATTGCTTGCAACAACCTTCCACTAATTCCATATAACATCATCACATTTTCCATCGCTTCCTTACCAACTACTGTATATCACAAGCTATCTCCAGATCTATAAATGCAACTCACTCTTCCTTACCTTTTGCTAGATACATTTCTTAATATAGTAAATGAATATATCTGACGGACCTCCAATGCTTTCTAATTTATCCGTATCTTCCAACTATTTTCAGAATGGGTTTCCTGTCCCCAGTAGGCAATGTATAACACCCAAATTCAACATTTTCTTTTTATTGACTGCAATATTTTCTGTTGTCCAATATTTGAATCGTACTAGATAAGCCGTTATTTTTTTTTTACTTTTTTCTTAGTAACTAGTGTACTCGACCCATCAAAAAACTACAGCCAGATGTTTAGATAAATATGCACACATACGCACATAGTTTCATCCCTTCCCACAATCTCCCCCTTTCCTAACTACAACGTGCTAGTTTAGGCAAATTGCTTATAGAGGATGGTTGTGTAATTATCAACAAGTAATTATAAAAGAGGAAATGTATATGATTACTGGAATGGTATGAATTATATTTGTGACAAAGTTCGATGATAAAAGAATATTAATCTTCGGTTTTCCGTTGATGGTTTGAAAGTGATTAATATAGAGTATTAGAATAACTTTAACGTACAATTTATTGACGTTTATATATATATATATATATATATATGTGTATATATATATATATATATATATACAAGGCCAATATATAGAGGTCGGTCGGATAGAACTGTCATCTTCCCGCCACTGGCTGACTGTGACGTCACTCCGGCTCCAACTGGTGATTCTCTGTTAGGCCGTGGCTTTGTATATTAAGCCATTATTGTTATTTCCTTCGAATTATTCTTCCTCTTGACTACTTAATTTGATACCTCCGTTATCAGAAAATTCTGAGAATGCCTAAACAATTTTATTGATAAAATGATATTACTGTAGACAGTACAGCAGTGTGAATTCATCAGTGAGAATTGAAGGAAACTCGGTTGTAGTTGTAACTTTTATTAATGAAAATAATATGTACACACTTAAATATAATATGTTCTTTTAATCACTACGTTTCTAATAATTTGCATAACATTTTCATTTAAAACACTTATGTATTCCTTTAATCTTGCATTATCTTCCTTAACCTGTTTCAACTGTTCCCTTAATTGTTGTACTTCATTTTTTTGCTCTTCCTTATTATCATTTTCTATCACACATGGTTCATCTAAGTTTCCATTTTCTCCTATAGTGATTTCAATGGCACCATCTTGCTCTGCATTACACATTTCCTCCTCTTTACTGAATACCTATTGCAATGTTTGTCTCTGAATACGTTTCTTTGACCTCTCTTCTCTAGCCATTGATGATTTCATCTGTGTTCTCTCTGGAACAAAATCAAATAAAGAGAGGATAAGATTTACCTTTTGACGAAATATATAACAAGGCAGAACACACAAACCCACATGCATGTATGATGTAATTCGTTCTCAAATTTTCAATTATATCGCCAAGGTAATCTGGGAGAATAGGCTAATTTGTTTTGAAAAATAACTGAAATCTCGTATAGAATGAACTCTTTCAATAAGAGAAAATAACATAAATTTCGGAGGCAATGCAATTTTTTTGGTGGGATTTCAGTTACCTTCATTACATGAAATTAACTCACCTTTTGGTATATGTACAGATGGGACAGCGGTTTTCTTCAATAACCTCATATTTTTAGGGCTCTCAATATTCAGCAACCTATATTTCATATCATCAATGTAGTCCTCTGGTGTGAAATGAGCTGAACACACCACTGCATGTTTTGGATTGATTTCATCAGACCGGCAACACATGTGTATCCACTTATCACAGAAAATTTTGTCTCTAGGAAACGTAAAATACTTAATACCATTGCCTTTTGTTTTTCTCTTGGTATTCAGACATCCATAAACAGAACAGTTATTTGGCATTGTCGGTTAAGTGACTGCTTCCGTTGTAAATAGAGACAATATAGCTTTGGTTGTAACAAGGTAACTGACCGCCACGAAAGGTTTTGTATGTCTGGGCAGGGTCAATTGTGGCGAAGGCCTTGATTGTGGCGAGCTTGACGAGTCCTGAAGGGTGAGTCATGGATAATCCCGTCCGACTGACCTCTATATATTGGCCTTGTGTATATATATATATATATATATATATGTGTGTGTGTGTGTGTGTGTGTATAAATATATATATATGTATATATATAGTATATCTTGGGGAATGCGTTGAGCATGCCCAAACCATCTCCATCTACCTCACAATGATCTTATACACATAAGGCACTCGAGTAATCTCTCTTATAGTTTCATTCCTAGTCCTCTCATGCCATTTAACTCCCAATATTCTTCTGAGGGCTTTGTTCTCAAATCTATAAAATTTGTTGGATTCTGTTTAATTGTCATATCACGACTCATGTCCCTTCAGTAACACCGATCTCACTAAACTGATATATAACTTTATTTTTATATGTATTTTCAACTGGGCTCCAAAGGCATTTGAAGAGTTGGAAGACCCAGGTCTACATGGAAGAGAACTATGAAACGTGGAGATGATGAATGGAGAAGTATTGATTTAAAAGCTCTAGATAGAGACGACTGGCAAAATCTAACCGAGGCCCTTTGCGTAAATAGGCATTGCAGATGATATACACTATATATATATATATATATATATATAATGTATGCAGGTATTTATATATATGTATATATATGTGTGTGTATATATATATATATATATATATGTATATATATATATATATATATATATATTTATATATATATTATTATTATTATTATTAATTTGCGAGGCTTTTAATTGTATTTCCGTTTAATTTCTCAATATAATTTTGCTTGGACTCTGTTATTTGTCATGCAAATTTATTACTACTCTGTTATTTAACAGTGAAATTGGTTTGTTGATTACCTTGATCGAGTTGAAATTGAAAATGATCTTATGAATATGCTTGAAATATATATATATATATATATATATATGTGTGTGTGTGTGTGTGTGTGTGTGTGTATGTGTATTTATGCATATATGCATGCATGTATGTATGTGTGTATGTATGTATGCATGCATGCACGTAGTGTGTTAGCATGAATAGGTGAGGGTGATACCTACAAAAATGAAAGGAGGTACAAAAGGAGTAATCAAGATTCTTGAATGGATCTTAGAGAGAGAGAGAGAGAGAGAGAGAGAGAGAGAGAGAGAGAGAGAGACTCATCCTATAAAAAGGGCAGTTTAACAAGCATAGCTTTGTTCTCTTTCCTCCCGTCTCTAAAAATTCGCATACGTTTCCAAGTCCCCTGTGGTTAAACCTTTATCACACGCATTCGCTTATCCACCCCCCCAAAAAAAATAAGCCATAAGCTGCCAGACGCTGTTCAATCACCCCCACCCCCCACCCCCCAGCCCCCCAAGACTCCCTTCCCAAGCATTAAAAGTTTCGTGTTCCTCGATTTGTGCGCCAAAAGAAATCCCTTTAATTGGGACTTTCCAGTGTTCTATTATGGATAAAGTCCCCTTTGGCACAGCAAAAGGATTAATGGCCTCTCGGCATGGATTATTCGATGGATGAGACCAGAAGATGTGTGGCTGCAGGGGAAACTTTTGCGATGGTAAAAAAATAAAAAATGGGAGGTCTTTTGAGACGTGTAGTAGAGAGACACAAAAGGAGGGGATATACGAGTCCATTGACCAAAGAGATCCAGATGAAAAAATATTTGCCATTTAACATTGTGATCACTGTCAAAGTACTGCTGCCAACCTGTACTTTGATGTACTTCATTCAGAATGTTACAGTTCCATCTTTGGGTCATACCCAACATGACTACCACGTTTAGTCAAAATCGGTACAGTAGTTTATGTGGAAGTTTACAAACAAACAAAGATACGGTTTTGGCGAAGCCAAGTATGGAAGATTTTGAGGAGGCGATGAAACGTCAGTGCGTCTGAAGTTAAGTGGATTGAAGGATAAGGGAAAAATCAATATTAATTGTTTTTTATATTGACAATCTCCCACAAATTGCCAACCTGATGTAGTTAGAAAAGGGGGAAGGTTGGGAATAATTGAATATCTATGTGAGGGTGTGTGTATATAAGTATCTAAATATTTTGCCGTCATTTTTGACGGGATGCGTACACTAGCCATAAGTATAATTACCATATTTAAACAGCTTGCATGCTACTTTTGATTAAAGAAAGAATAATATCAAGCCGAATGAAACACCATGCAATAAGCCTTTAGAAGAACCTATTTTTGAATTATTTTTATTACAGGAGAAAGAATAAGATGGAAAAAAATTAGCTTTTAGAAGAACGAGTTAATAGTATCTGCAGGCAAGTTTCAATTAGGAATCTAAATACCTGTGTGCAGTTTCCAATTAGGAACGCTAACAGCTAATTGAGGCAGAGTCCTTCTCCTTTCGCGATAATCAATTGGAAGTAACGCAGTTTAATTCCTCCACGTTTATCAGTTAAATGAAACAATCAGATGTTGTGATTAGTGGACTATTCCCATTCCCATTCCTATTTTTGATATCCCAATTATGCACCTGTCCTACTCGTCAAATCTACTCGTCATAACTACTCATCAAATCTACTCATTAAATATACTCGTCAAATCATCTCGTTAAATTTACTTAATCAACTCTACTAGTTAAATTTACTCGTCAAATCTACTTTCCAAATCTACTCTTTAAATCTACTCGTCAGATCTACTCGCCAAATCTACTCGTCGTCGTTGCCAACAAATGTATCTATTTCGTACACTAATGTTACAGGGAACTTTTTAGGCATCGAAATTATAGGCAATTAAAAGTCACTCCAAATAGTTGAGCGTATTAGTGGCTCTAATGATGCTAGTTTTGACAGTTTCAATTTTAGATATAAACATATGACAACGAGGCATTTTTTAGCTCATTTTCTTATTTCTGCTTTGTTTTTGTTTATTTGTTTGTTCAGAGCAGCGTTTGTATGTTAAAGGAATTGCATCGAAAGTTTCATCAGATTTGGTTAATATTCAGTTTAGGTCTTCCAAACTTCAAATGGGGATTATATTTCCCAACCTTGGCGGAGATTTGAGGTCGTCAAAATCTCTGGATATTTAAAACAAAAAAATTATTTATTTATTTATTTTTTTTTTTTTTGCAATTTACGACGGCTTAAAAATTGTCGAAAATGTCAATATGTTACTAATATTATTATGATAAAGGCAATGGCCAGAACTTCAGATGTTTTTTTTTATTCGAAAATATTTAAATTTTTTTTTTCAGGGATGAAAACAGAATAGTTTGAATTTTCCCTAATGTTTTCACATTTGATTAAACATAAATGCCGATTAAAAGTTGTGAATTTAATGAGCAACATTCCAATCATGGTTTTGTGATAACTACTAAAGTGTTATCCACTATGGTGTTAGTGTATACTGGTATTAAAATGCCCAATATAGGTGAAAAGAAATATGGTTTTTTTTATTATACAAAAAGTTAATTATGACTTAATAAAATACACCCACTTCAATAACCTAATTAAATATCTTTATATTTATTAATATATAGAAGTAAATAAAATATGAAAGTCTCATAAAGAGGATTTTATGTTAAGCTCTTAAAACTTTCACCTTTACACTTGGGTTTCAAATCACGGGAATTAAGTCTAATGAGAGTCAATTATCTTCCCCAAAGGGGAAGAAGAAGAAGTTTCTTCTTCCTCATTTGCATGTTGGTAATCCCCGTTGGAAACAGTGACCATCCTCAGCACGAAATGGTTTTCTCTCTGTGTCTTTGCTAAAGTCAGGATTTCAAGTGATTGATTGATTGATTGATTGATTGATGGAGAGTCAGAGTTTATAGCAATGAAGTCTTATGATGTGGTTCTTTTATGAAGGAAATTTCAACTTCCCATTAGAGGAGATTGAAGGGCCTGCCAGACCCCAACACCAAGATATATAATACGAAGCTATAAGTCTAACCCGAAATCTTATTCTATTCAATTAGGAACCCCAAAGTCAAGTCAACCAATAATCTTTGTCGATTCAACCGGAAGCAGTAAAGTCTAGGCAACCCCAAATCACTGTCGATTTGATTAAAAACCACAAAGTCAACCTAAAAGCTTTGTCAATTTAATTGGTAACCCCAAAGTCAACCTAAAAGCTTTGTCAATTTAATTGGTAACCCCAAAGTCAACCTAAAAGCTTTGTCAATTTAATTGGTAACCCCAAAGTCAACATAAAAGCTTTGTCAATTTAATTGGTAACCCCAAAGTCAACCTAAAAGCTTTGTCAATTTAATGGTAACCCCAAAGTCAACCTAAAAGCTTTGTCAATTTAATTGGTAACCCCAAAGTCAACCTAAAAGCTTTGTCAATTGAATTGGTAACCCCAAAGTCAACCTAAAAGCTTTGTCAATTTAATGGTAACCCCAAAGTCAACCTAAAAGCTTTGTCAATTTAATGGTAACCCCAAAGTCAACCTAAAAGCTTTGTCAATTTAATTGGTAACCCCAAAGTCAACCTAAAAGCTTTGTCAATTTAATTGGTAACCCCAAAGTCAACCTAAAAGCTTTGTCAATTTAACTGGTAACTCCAAAGTCAACCCAAAAGCTTTGTCAATTTAATTGGTAACCCCAAAGTCAACCTAAAAGCTTTGTCAATTTAACTGGTAACTCCAAAGTCAACCCAAAAGCTTTGTCAATTTCATTGGTAACCCCAAAGTCAACCCCAAATCTTTGTCGATTTAATTTGCAACCCTAAAGTCAAAGCAACCCAAAATCACTGTCGATTTGATTAAAAACCACAAAGTAAAGTTAACCCCAAAAATGTGTCGATTTAATTAGTAACCCCAAAGGCAACGCAACCAAAAATTTTGTCGATTTAAAATGAAACTCCAAAGTCTAATCAGCCTTTGCTCCTTCATACTCGGAATCTATGGTATAGTCCAGTTAATTCAAAATGGGTTATGAAAAAAAAATCTGAACATTTGAGAAGAAACTTGGGGTGTTAAGACTTGGAAAAATCCTGGCTTCGTTCTTTGCAGGATGAAGTTTTGTTCATGGAAAACTAAGATAATTTTCAACTTAATATTTTTTACATTAGCTGAAAATTCATAAGATTTCATTTATAGAATTCTCCCTAATTAAGAAATTTTCAAAAAATAGTTATTTACTTGAATTTTAAAAGGAAACTCATCAACTGGATTCCTCGAAATAAGTACCTTTTTTTAGTGGATATTCATATTATTTTGATGTTTTCCTTTGTAACAAATATCTATTTTTATTTTATATCTTTCGATGAATTATCAACATCACATAATTTAATTTATCAACAGTATATATATATATATATATATATGTATATGTATGTATATATATATATATATATATGTATATGTATGTATATATATATATATATATATATGTATATATATATATATATATATGTATGTGTGTGTGTGTGTACGTGGTACATTATACTCATACATTACATATACAAACACATTTATTTATATATATATATACATATATATATATATATATATATATATTTGTTTTTATACGTACTGGGTATATGTATAGTATATAGGGCTGTTAGTGTAAATTTCCTCAGAGCAAATATTCTTTATTTTGTTTCATTGGAAGTCAGAAAGATTTGCATCTTTATGAGAGAGAGAGAGAGAGAGAGAGAGAGAGAGAGAGAGAGAGAGAGCAGTGGGATCGAGAAAAAGACAAAAAAAAAAAAGAGAAAATACCCAAGAAGACCCACACTGAAATGATTCGAGAATTTCTGTTGCATAAATAAATGAAGTTATCGTTAACTGTTAAAACATTTTACTGAAAAGAGAGTTTTTTTTTTTTTTGGGGGGGGGGGCCTTGGGCAGTTGTAAACTACTGCAGATTGGCATTCAGTAGAGAGCATGCCTTCGCCACGCCTGTCAGTCTAATTTTACTCTTCTATCCAATGCGTACTTGTTCTTCGATCTATTTTCTTAAAAATCTAAGGAATTTGTCCTCGGGTCATATCCCACGTGTTCACCAAATTTCAGTGAAATTGGTTAAGTAGTTTTAACATAATGTTGTTCAGAAACGAAAAAATAAGCTACCAAAATATTTGTCATTCACTTAACACTGTAATTATTTTCAAAGCACTGCTGCCTAATTGCACTTTGATGTACTTTATCCAAAATTTTCAACTTTGGGTTATACCCATCATGACTACCATGTTTGGTCAAAATCGGTATAGTAGTTTTTGGTTAAAGTTGCCCTGAAACAAACAAATAAATAAACTGACAAACAGACAGGGGTGAATACATACCTTGAAATTGAAATAACCTGATTCATAAAGGCAGAGAATTTGAATGTTATATATGAGAACCGGAAATTAACAGACGACCATTTAAGACCTTAATTCCCCCTTGATCACACAACTTCCTGAAAGAAGAAGTTTAGGAACACAACTTTGATTGGCTTTCGTGCGAAACGGGAAAGTTGACGTACTTGGTTTTGTCAACAGATTAGATAAACATTGATTTCTGGAGAACGGTAATATTAGGTTATACTTTAGACTTAGATTGCGGTTTAAAAGTTATATAAAAATGAAAAGATGGATTCCCTACGGTAAAATAAAAAGTATTTGAGATTTTCTGGTTGGAAAAATCGCGAGAAATCCAAAAATCATTAAGGCGGATCAAATGAAAAAAAGCCTCAGGGACATCTTATATCATCGTCAGATGGTGGAAAACAGAAGAGCGAAGAAGAAGAGGAGGATAAACATGGGAAGAGGAGGGAGAATGACAGGTCAAGGGGAAGGGGAAAGAGAAATGAAGAGAAAGGAGAAGGAAGGTTGGAGAAGAAAAAAAGAATGATGAAATAGTGTACCGCATTTCTCATACAATATAATGTTAATGTTTTTTATCTCTTGATCTCTCTCGTAATGATAATAGAAAAACCGGATTAAGCTTACTATTGCATGTTTCATATTGCTAGAATTATTGTGACATTGTTGCTCTCACCTGTTGGTATATAAACTCGTTAACTGTTGAATAAACCTCAATTGCATTCAGCTCGCCTGTCTGTTTGTACCTAACAGTCACCTCACACAAGAGTTGTTGAAAAATTAAGAGAGGAGAATGATGAGGTAGATAGAGGAAGTGAGGAGGCAAACTTAAGCGAAAGTAAAATGAAAAAATGAGATGAACGGATTGATGAAGGTGATTGGAAAGGAAAGCAATGAAGTACTACGAAGAAACTTAAAGAAGGGGAGAAAGTATAGTTAAAGATGATAAGAAAGAAAAAGAAATCAGAAATAAAACCCAAAAAAGGAAAACCGAAAAGAAAATGTAAGATGAAGGCAAAGGAAAAATAAAGAAAAGGAAATAGCAAAATTTTTAAAAAGAGAGACAAGATAAAAAAGAAAGAAAAAAAATAGGCACCAACGAAGAAAGAAGACAAATTATTTGAAATCATTAGAAGAGGAAAATCAAAGAAGAATTAAAAGGAAAATTAACCAAAAGGAAAATAGATTATAAATCCTGTATTATCGACAGGTGAAAATTTGACTCATTTGGACATTCCCATAAATCCTTTTGCAATGACGTAATTTATATAGACATTCCGAACGTTTGAGTAATAATGATTAGTTATTCTTACTACGATGACGACTTTAATTAAATGGTTTCTATCCTATTGGCGTCACAATAGTGAAGGTCATGAGATAGTGACAAGTGTCAGTCATGCATGACATGAATGGTTTTGAATTTGATTGGGATTTTAATTGGCTGAGAGAATCAGTTGTTATCAGGGGAGAGAAAGGGTTCATCGCTGAAGCTGGCATTAGGATTAATCATTATATATTCATGTTATAAATATTCATATTGTGTTCATTATGTATCCATACCATTGAGATGTATATTGTGTTAATTATGTATCCATGATATATAGATACACATTTTGGTCATTATGTAACCATAGAGAAGAGATACATATTGAGTATTTGCATGTATTTGTTTTTCGTTCTAAAGTCTTGGAGAAATGAGCTATACGAAATTCGTGATATGCTAGTTAGTATGATAGCCAACCCTATCTGAAGATTATAGGGTATTAAGAGAATGTCTCTATAGAATGCTTGTGATTTATTATTATTATTATTATTATTATTATTATTATTATTATTATTATTATTATTATTATTATTATTATTAAGGGATGGTTTCAGAGTATAGATAATTCTCATTGGTTTAAAGGAAAAAGAAAATAGACAATGAGAAGGTTCTAAATAGGCAGATAGACACATAGATAGATAAATAGAAAGATAGAATGATAGATAGGTGGAAATTGTTAAAAGAATGTATTTGTACGAAATAGATACGAAACAACTTCTATTGAATTTGAAGTATTAGAATATATTTGTGTAACATAAGCATCTTTTGTGATTTAATTACTCAATACTTTCTTTGTAGATATATAGAAACCTTTATATATTCCTTAAACCATTAAATAATCCACAAAACACATATTTTCAGTTATCTTCACTAAATAAAAGATACTTAAAAAATGTTTCATTGCTGAAATGGAACTATTCAGTTTTCTAATTAGATAAAATGGAAAGAGAGTGAGAGATTAATTATCCACTCTTCTTTTCCTTCCCCTGAGCACGAAAATAAACTGAATTTTTAATGGAAACAAGTTATGAGGAAAAAACTTCACTTTGCATGAATGCCCAGTTGTTAGCTCTTCATTTTTTTTATTATTATTATAAAATTGTGGTAATTAATTGATATTTTTCTGAATAATTGTGGGCATTAGTGTAAGGTTCACCTTTAGAGCTCAGCCGGTCAGCCCTTAGGAGCAATAGCTGAGTAGTATTGTCTGGACTCCATAGTCAGGTGATTGAAATTTCAAACGCCACTGATGGTCTGATGGAAATCACAAGGACCACATTCTTACTCTTTCTGCGAGTTAGTCGTGTGGCGCTCTGGAATTCTAATAGGTTTACGTGATGAGTCATTTATAGCTATTCTCTTGTTCCTTCTGGTTTTCACATAGGTTGACTTGCTCTTAGCTTGAGATATTAAGGGCCATTGCCTTGTTCCTTCTGGGTCTTAAATATGTGGACTTGCTCTTAGCTTGATAGAAATAACTAATATCATACACTTATTGTCCATGTTAGTTAAAAAGGGAGATTTTTAGGGTGCTAGTATGTCTCCATGGGCTATCAATACTAGCCATTGCCTTGTTTCTCTTGGAACTTACATGGGGTGACTGTTCGACAGCTTAATGACCCATATATTATTTTGCTGCTAACCCTGAAAACTAAGTTTTTAACCTATGATTAAAGGGTCATATAAAATGCAAATAATGCCTAAAATCTGCTTCCTGAACTATACCTTCCTCCCCTGAGTCGAGGCGGATTCTATTACATGGACCAACTGCTCTATTTCCTGTATGTTTGGAGAGCCTACACACTTGCCTTTTTCAATTCTAGTTCTTCGTCAGTGACGGTCTTTCTTTTCGTCTCCCCTTTTCGTGTATTTAAGTTGTATCAGTATTGTTTCTTTTTATTTTTACCTAAACTATTCCAGATTTCTTTTGTTACTTCTTTCCGTGTATTGGAGTTGCTTAATCATGTTTCTTTTTATTTTCCTATAAACTATTAACCATTTTGGAAATTTAAAATTACGTTTTTTCTTAATAAGGATGTGAAAGTACATTTATTTTGACTTAGTCATTGAAATTGGCGAACCTTGTTCCCAGCTGATGTCAATCAGCAGAAATTCTAAGTAGTCAAGCTATCTTACAATATAGTCCGTTGTTGAATATAAAAAGCAATATGTCAATTTATTCATTTTATAGCCACAATGGACAACGATCCCCAGACAAAGCCAGCTGAGCTCTCGCTAGACTCCAAGAATATTCATAATGAAAAGTGAACTAATTTATAATGATGATGAGGAAATCTAATAAATCGGAAAAAGAACAAAATCCGGAGATGGCAAAATGAGTACAATAAAGTAAAATGGTTTTAGGAAAACTCGATTAAACTACGCTAAACCTAAATTTCTATTTTATTCATCTAATTATGGCATAATTCCAAACGATGTTTATTTCATTCTTAACGAAGGCTAGGATTTTATCGACCTATTGAGATTTTGTCGACTTATTAAGATTTTGTCTTCTTATGAGGATTTAGGCGACTTATTGAGATTTTGTCGCCTTATTAGGATTTTGTCGATTTATTAAGATTTGGTCGACTTATTGAGATTTTGTTGGCTTATTATGATTTTGTTGACTTAATTAGATTTTGTTGATTTATTTAGATTTTATTGACTTATTGAGGTTTTGTCTATCTATTAAGATTTTGTCGACTTATTGAGACTGTGTTGACTTACTGAGATTTTCTTGATTATTGAGATTTTGTTTACTTATTATGATTTTGTCGACTTATCAAGATTTTGTTGACTTGTGAAGATTTTGTTGACTTATTAAGATTTTGCCGACTTATTAAGGTTTAGTTGACTTATTAAGATTTTGCTGACTTATTAAGATTTTCCGACTCATTAAGATTTTGTCGACTTATTGAGATTCTGTTGACTCGTTCAGATTTTGTCGACTTTTTATCATTTTGTTGACTTATTGAGATTTTGTTGACTTATTAAAATTTTGTCGACTTATTGAAATTTTGTCGAATTATTAAGATTTTGTCGACTTATTGAGATACTGTTGGAGTCACAACTATGGTTGACCCTCTATGCTAGACAAAATAAAATGGAATCACAACTATGGGTGAATCTCTATGCTAGTCATAAAAAAATGGAATCACAACTCTGGGTGAACCTCTATGCTAGTCATAAGAAAAATGGAATCACAGCTATGGGTGAACCTCTATGCTAGTCATAAAAAAAATGGAATCACAACTCTGGGTGAACCTCTATGCTAGTCATAAGAAAAATGGAATCACAGCAATGGGTGAACCTCTATGCTAGTCATAAAAAAAATGGAATCACAACTCTGGGTGAACCTCTATGCTAGTCATAAGAAAAATGGAATCACAGCTATGGGTGAACCTCTATGCTAGTCATAAAAAAAATGGAATCACAACTCTGGGTGAACCTCTATGCTAGTCATAAGAAAAATGGAATCACAGCAATGGGTGAACCTCTATGCTAGTCATAAAAAAAATGGAATCACAACTCTGGGTGAACCTCTATGCTAGTCATAAGAAAAATGGAATCACAGCAATGGGTGAACCTCTATGCTGGTCATAAAAAAAAAACTGGAATCACAACTATGGGTGAACCTCTATGCTAGTCATAAAAAAATTGGAATCACAACTCTGGGTGAACCTCTATGCTAGTCATGAGAAAAATGGAATCACAACAATGTGTGAACCTCTATGCTAGTCATAAGAAAAATGGAATCACAGCAATGGGTGAACCTCTATGCTAGTCATAAGAAAAATGGAATCACAACAATGTGTGAACCTCTATGCTGGTCATAAAAAAATTGGAATCACAACTATGGGTGAACCTCTATGCTAGTCATGAGAAAAATGGAATCACAACAATGTGTGAACCTCTATGCTAGTCATAAGAAAAATGGAATCACAGCCATGGGTGAACCTTCAGGCTAGTCATAAACAAATGGAATCACATCTCTGGGTGAACCTCTATGTTAGTCATGAGAAAAATGGAATCACAACAATGGGTGAACCTCTATGCTAGTCATAAAAAAATGGAATCACAACTATGGTTGAACCTCTATGCTAGTCATATGAATAAATGGAATGTTCACCATGCTAGTCATAAGAAAAAAATGGAATCTCCACGATGTGTGACCCTCTATGCTAGTCATAAGAAAAATGGAATCTCCACGATGTGTAACCCTCTATGCTAGTCATAAGAAAAAAATGGAATCTCCACGCTATGTGACCCTCTATGCTAGTCATAAGAAAAAATGGAATCTCCACGATATGTGACCCTCTATGCTAGTCATAAGGAAAAATGGAATCTCCACGATGTGTGACCCTCTATGCTAGTCATAAGAAAAATGGAATCTCCACGATGTGTAACCCTCTATGCTAGTCATAAGAAAAAAAATGGAATCTCCACGATATGTGACCCTCTATGCTAGTCATAAGAAAAAATGGAATCTCCACGATATGTGACCCTCTATGCTAGTCATAAGAAAAAATGGAATCTCCACGATATGTGACCCTCTATGTTAGTCATAGGAAAAATTGGAATCTCCACAATGTGTGACCCCCTATGCTAGTCATAAGAAAAAATGGAATCTCCACGATGTGTGACCCTCTATGCTAGTCATAATAAAAAATGGAATCTCCACGATGTGTAACCCTCTATGCTAGTCATAAGAAAAATGGAATCTCTACGATGTGTAACCCTCTATGCTAGTCATAAGAAAAAAATGGATTTGTAAAATGTGTGGGTGCGTTCTTGCAACACCACCACTTGCAACTCTGTGACTTAAAGCAAAGTTTGTATTTATACTTAAAGTATAATAAATTAAATAAAACAAACAATGTCACTGAGTTTGCTTATTGCTTCACTAAGAAAATCAATCCCTTTACATACTTTCCCTTCAGTAAAAAGAATGAATTTAAGAAATTACACTTTCCAAATATTTTATCTAAATAATCCTATACCCTGACTGAAAAAAATGAAATTGAACGTGATATCGTAAATTCTTTATCTTAAGGTTAACAATTTTAACACAATCGTACGAAAATTATCCCTTTAAAAAATGTACCTAAAAATAATATCCCACAAAAGTAACCAAATGAAATTACATACCCTTACTATAAAAAAAAAAAAATCGAAATAAGGAATGCCATGTGTTCTTACCGTTACCCTACACAGGAATTATGCCTCACTGGAAATCAACACGTGGTTAGCCGGCCACGTTTTTTCCCTAAAATTTCGTAAATTTTAACCACTGTGATAATAAACACTCAGAAAAAAACAGAATACAAATTCTTCTCAAGCGGTTGGCTATCCTGCTAAACAAAAGGACTGAAGTGTACCACGTGGGTTTTAAAAACAAAAGGGTTCGCGGTACGAACACACGCTCAAATAAACACAAAATTTTAACAATGAAAATAGAATGCTTTTGCTGTTTTCTGCCACGGTTCCAACTTCAATGATAAAAGAATTTACTTTGAATGAAAATGAGATTCGTCAAGTCGCTAAAGACAGAAAAGGGGGAATTTTACGTTAATAACAATAAATTAAAATTACTATCTTAGCGAATCCTGGCAAGGTCGCCAGTTTGTTACGAGCCCGTGCTGGGAGTCCGGCCTCGCGTAAGGAACTCTGGGCAATAACAAAGGAAAGGAATAATGGAAAAGTCGCTAGACGGCATTAGGATAAGGAATACCGACAAATAGATATATTTACAATAATATTTAAATAAAAATTAATAAAAGGGGAGCACAGCAGATAACTATATTTTAATTTAAGCCACGATAAGCTTCGAGTGGAGTTTGATGGACCGTGGGTGAGACTTCAGCACAGCAATCACGTTCCCTGGAAAAGGAAATAAATTTAATTATTAACGGAACACTTCTACAGGCTGGGAACACGATGAAGTCATCGTGTAGTTAAAACCTTTAAGCAAGTTAAATGAAAATGCAAAGCTTACGGATTTAAACACTACACGTGGGAATCAACACTGTCACAGGGTGAATTAATTAAGGTTAGAAGCAAACGGCACATGTGGTTTGGGTATAGGGAATAGGATAAAAAAGGTTCAGTGGGTAGGATCTTTCTTTAAAGGATAAAAGGAAAAAATATGGGATGTGATTAGGAAGGGATGGAAGGTTGGGTAAGGATGATGAGGATCTCAAAATCAGACACCCTACCTTAGTAAAAAGGACTCTGGTTCCTCCCTTGTGGAGGGTAGGTCAGGGCCAGCCTCCCTGATGTCTTGAGGGTGAAGAGAGCTGATGTTTTTCTCATGGAGGTCTGTTAGCGAAGAGGGAGACCCAGTTTTTCCTGGGTAGATTCAACCCCACTTGGCCCCCAATTGGGGGTGGTAGGGAGAATTGGCCTGACCGCTGTCCTATTGGTCAGGGTTTGTCACGTGGCCCTACATCCTTCACATCTCGCCTCCTTCCTTCTCCTGGGATCTCAACGCTGTCACGTGGTTCATAAAAGATGGCTAAAAATGAGATCTCAAGGGGAGTAGACTGGTATAGGATGGTTGGAGAGGGGGTGAGACTCTGGGTAGGGTCCCAAAACTTGTGGCCTGCCGACCAAGTGCTTGCTGGTGGGGCCTTTGTTTGAAAATAAGGTGGCGCAATGACCTCCGTTAATAACAATATATATATATATATATATATATATATATATATATATATATATATATATATATATATATATATATATATATATATATATATATATATATACGTTCCAGAGATCATTACAAAGCGGCCTCCCTTCTGGATTACTCTTTGCTTTGCCAAATTTGACGTTGCGAAAAAATTGGCGAAGGGAAACATTTGGCGATTGTATCCAATGAAATAAAACCAGATATAGTTCATATTTTCCTTTCATGGAAACGATGCTTGAACTTTTAAAAGATGTTGAAAGGTATTTGGTAGCAGTGTTTGAAATGGATTTTCATGACGTATTTATACACAAGAGATATCCCAAATGATTTGAATGTATTTGGCTTATAAATTGCAATTACCCGGACGAATACATTCACATGCATTGCATTGCAACACTAATGATATGGAAGTGCCTTTGTTAACTCGTTAATATATTCATCACATACAGCGTGTATGACCTACTGTAGCTTTTGTATATACATCGGCTTTATTATTATTGTGGAATTAAGGGCTGTGTTGTGTGGGAGACTTCATAGTTCATCAGACTCTCATTAAATCTCGTAAAATGGATTTTTTAATCCTTCCAGAGACAAGAGGAACACCTGCTTTAAGTCATTTCTCTCTCTCTCTCTCTCTCTCTCTCTCTCTCTCTCTCTCTCTCTCTCTTGTCAGGAGGCTTACAAATATGTTAGAGTTTATGTCTAACTTTCATCCACATGTCAACAGAAAGATTAAATGTCAGGTTTCAGTCTTCACAGAATTTATATGATTTCTCTCTCTCTCTCTCTCTCTCTCTCTCTCTCTCTCTCTCTCTCTCAAGCGACATTTTCATCTTAGTCAGTGACACTAGATTAACATGCAAATAAACCGGCTCACTCCTTCTGTAAGAGTTTCTTTGATGATGTCTTCACGGTGACAAATTGCTTTTTTCTTCTTTCAATCTTTTTATAATTTCGTAAATGATTTCAAGGGTGATGGTGTTTCGTGCCCGTTACTATCAGTTTTAGATACAGGACTATTGTTCTGATTAGAATAATTTGAAGAATGCATTAATATAGGCAAAAAGCCCTTTTGCCTAAGAATTCTTATTTATTTTTTCTACTTTCATATCCAAGTCACCTACCACTACCATTCTTTTTTATCTACTTTCACGTCTAAGCCACCTAGCACAAGTAGTCTTTTTATCTACTTTCACATCTAAATCCCCTACCACAACTGGTCTCTTTATCTACTTTCACATCGGAGTTACCTAGCACAACAAGTCCTGTTATCTTCTTTCACTTCTAAGTTACCTAGCACAACTAGTCTTTTTATCTTCTTCACTCCTAAGTCACCTAGTACAACTAGTCCTTTTATCTTCTTTCACTTCTTAGTCACCTAGCTCAACTAGTCTTTTTTATCTACTTTCACATCTAAGTCACCTAGGACAACTAGTCCTTTATCTACATTCACATCTAAATCACCTAGCACAACTAGCCCTTTCATCTACGTGCACATCTATGTCGCCTAGCACAATTAGTCCTTTTATCTGTTTACACATCTAAATCACTAGCACAACTATTTTTTTATCTACTTTTATATCTAAATCACCAAGCACAACCAGTCCTTTTCACTCTGCCACCCAGCCTGGAATACTTTTATACTCACGATTTTTTCTATATAGTTTATATATGCTTTGCCATAAGAAAAATCCTTAGTGAAAAATTATCTCTTGTTATATCTAGCTTCCATGTACTCTTCCACTTTTCCAAATCCTTTTTCTTCAGTGTACTGTATTCCTCTCCTGACCCGTTTATTTTATACAAAAATTAGTTATTAAAAGCAAAGCAAAAAATCTACTAATCCTGATGGAATTACATCTAACCTCCTTAGAGACAAAGTCAGTCTTTGGGAGTTACTTGAGAACGGATTGATATTTATGGAGATATGAAAGGAGATACAAGCGTAAGGCTTTTATGATTTTAGAATCTCTCTCTCTCTCTCTCTCTCTCTCTCTCTCTTGGTGCACTCATTTCATGATTGGGTGAAAGGGTTTTCGATTTTATTGATTTTGAAGTCTTTCTTTTAACCAAAGCTTAATAGATCTCCAGTAACAACATTGTGCTCTTAAGAAGACCTCCTTTACTGAGTAAAGATAATATCTTTAATAGGAAGGAATAGTCATGTTTATTTTCCTCATTTTATAAACGATTTTCCACAAAAAGATTAATTATCTTTCCATCTTTACAAAATATACAATAAGTATAAGTCTGAAAATATCAGAATTTCTTCTGGTTAGAAATTGTGAAACCGTGTTACTGGAAATCTTAAATTTCCTTCTGTTTAGGAAGTGGGAAACTGTGTAAATGAAAATCATAAATTATTCTCTGATGAGGAAATGTGAAACTGTGTAAATGAAAATCCTAAATTTTCGTCTAAATGTGGAACTGTGTAACTCACTAATTACCTAACGTTTCACATAAAAAATTTTATGTATTCAACATCAAAGTAAATGCATTCCCACCGTTCAGAAAAATGTACAACTCTGAATACAATTCATTTTTCACCGGGCAATGACAACATTAGCAATTGCGGCTTAAATAAAAAATATATATGTATGAAATAAATATACTTAACAATCCACAAATGAAAAGAATCGTATAGATAGAGCCGTGCAATAAACCCACCTAATTTTGCACTGCTTGGAAAACCTACAATGCATTTTGCACAGTTGCTTTCAACCTCTCCACTCTTTATCTCCCACTGATGACCCCTGCCTGGTGATATAATTATCTGCCGACCGATTTGAGCTCAAAATGCTTTTGTCTTCGTCAGCTGGCGTCAAATAAAAGGGTTCTGAAAAAAGGGTTGCTAAAAAGGAGTCGCAAAATAAGGTCGAAGAAAGTGTCGCTGCTGAAGGGTTGCAAAAAAGATTAGCTAAAAAGGGTTGCTAAAATGTCGCGAAAAGGGGTCTCCCAAAAGGGGTTTAAAATGGGTCACGAAAAATGGTCGCAAAAAGGGTCGCAACTAAAGCGTGGCAAATAAGAGGATCACAATTAAAGGGTCGCAGAAAAGTTCGCTAAAATTATAGCAAAAAAAAAAAAAAAAAAAAAAAAAAAAAAAAAAAAAAAAAGAGGGTTACTGCTGAAGGGTCGCAAAAAGAGTCGCAATTCTTTTTTTTTTTTAAGTATTTTGCGTCCACATTACAATCTCTATTTTCATTTACTGTTTGGGATTTTATTTCCGACTTTTCTAATTTGTAATAAGTATTTTTCATTGTCTTCTCTCTGTTATCCGCTTATTTGATAAATTTTCATTACTTTCTTTATTACTTTTTACAATATTAGATGGTATTTTCCATTTTATTATAATCGTGCATCTAATCTTGTATATTCTAATCATATATATATATATATATATATATATACATTTATGTGTGTATATATATGTATATATATAGCCTATATATATATATATATATATATATTTATATATTATTACATATATACACACACATTATATATATATATATATATATATTAGCTCTAGATAGAGTAGATAGAGACGACTTGCTAAATCTAACTGAGGCCCTTTTCGTTAATAGGCACAGCAGAATGGGATATATATATATATATATATATATCTATATATACTGTATATATAGGTAGATATAGAAAGAGGAAGGCAAAAACAAACGTTAGTTAAAAGCACTTAGAAGGGCCTCATTAAGGTACCTCTGTGAGGGCTTTAACGAGGTACAAACATGATGCATCCAAGATGCATCTTTTCTTCTGCAGTCTTTGCATTGAAATAATCTCTTTCCCAGCGGTAGAAGTCATTGCACCTACTCCACAAAGGTAGAAATTAAACAAAGATAAAACTTCAAGTATTCCGAGTTCAACTTTAAAGCTGCTCTCTCTCTCTCTCTCTCTCTCTCTCTCTCTCTCTCTCTCTCCGGAAGCTTTAAGTTTAATTTTCTAAAAACCCATTATATTTTCGTATACAGTCTGGTCTGGGAGCGTTGGTCATAACAATAGAGTTATATGTGCAATTTTGTGATGCTCCGGATACTACGAGGCTCTCTCTCTCTCTCTCTCTCTCTCTCTCTCTCTCTCTCTCTCTCTTTCTTATGCAAATGTACACATAACTGCATACATGCACATGCACACACGCGTGCGCACACACACACATACATATATATGTATATATATATGTATATATATATATATATATTTATTTATTTATTTTTACATATATATACATACATACATACATATATATATATATATATATATATAAATGCATATATATGCTTATATCTATGTATATACAGTTATACATATACATGAATACATATTATTTACATATGCATATATGTATTTATAGATATGTATATACAGTACTTACTATATATATATATATATATATATGTATGTATAATATCATATCAAGTATGTGTTATTTCCACAGATTCAACTTTGACGTAAGCAGTGATAATGACCTCTCTATATCCTGTCAATAATAGCTAATAATATCTTCAGGGGATTATAACAATTACCTTTCTGAAGGTGGAGTTATAATTATTAAGCCCAATAAGCTGCCCCCCCCCCCTTTGAGTAATGATAGTAGCAGAAGTAGGGTTCCCCCTTTGAATAATGATAATAGTGGAATAAGCTGTTCCTTTTGAGTAATGATAATACTTAGTTTTTGTTGAACAATAAATTGTCCTCTGCATTCTATACCATTTTTTTCAACTTAATTACCATTATTATTATTATTTTTATTATTATTATTATTATTAATATTATTATTATTATCATTTTTATTATTATTATTATTATTATTATTATTATTATTATTGTTATTATTATTACGGATACTTTATTTATGAATTTATATCGGATTCCAATATATTTGCTAACTTATTTTCATCTCCAAGAAATGAGGAAAATATTAATATTTATTGATATTTATTATATTCTCTGTAATACTCCATGGCAATTTGATTCCCACACGACAGCACCAAGAAGAAGAAAAAGAAAAATAATAACAATCATTACAAACACATCTTTGTAAACACACTGTTTAAAAAAAAAACGTAATTTTAATCGGATATTCTCCGTAAAAATATACTGTTCTCATCCGTATTTCAGTAAAATACAGGCAACCGTAATTTTACCATACTATGTTCTATTTTATGGGTTGGTGACCTTAATATCACTCCTTTAGGTCTATATATCCAATTTCAAAAACAGAAAATGCCTGGCAACATTTATTCCGGGATTTTCACCATTGTTTACGGCCAATGTTTAAACATGGCCCAACCGTTCTATAAAACACTCTCGCCACTTTTAGTTTCGTCTTGGACGTGTTTATTCTGCGCCAAGCGACACAGATCTAGGAAGCGGTTTCCCTCACTGCCACTGGTCACGTGATTCACAACCCACTTCCACTTCAAAAAACCCAGTCTTGCTTCCCTCCTCCTCTTCTTTGCCAGCGTTCCGTCTTGCTGTTGAGCGGCCCTGGCTTTGGCTTCGTTTTCCGTGTTCGTTGTAGGCGCCTCGGGAGCGTCTTTGGACGCCTTCGTCAGTGGCGAGTCCCTCTTCAGGAGGGATAGCCTGTTCTGGAGTCCCCTGGGGTTGTCAGGCTGTTTTGGGGCACTGGTGGGCGTGGCCGAAGAGCAGACCACGCCAGGGCCTAGGTTGTCAGACTGGAATTAAAGCAGGTTGATAGTTAAAAGGTATGTGACAATTTTCTTTTGGTTAAAAAAAAAAAAAAAAAAAAAAAAAAAAAAAAAAAAAAAAAAAAAAAGGCTATTAAAAGCTGCTGCCAGCTAGCTTAGGAAAATTACTTTTGGGAAAAGAACAAAGAAAAAAAATTAAATTTTTGGTATAGATTTTCTTACTAATGATTAAAGAATGAATAAAGGTTTTGGTATGAATGATCATACATGTCATTGAGTATATGTACAGCTAGACACAAGAATTCCTATCACACCTCACTCTGAGGAAATACACCTTGCCATACCCCTCACTGCGTGGTGAGTAACCAATTGATAAGCATAGGAAGAGATGGCATCAGTGGCCGCCAGGTCTACAAGCAGGAACTCTCCGCCCAGTAAGGGTATGACAGGGTGTATCTCGTCAGAGCGAGGTGTGCTCGAAACTCATGTGTCCAACTGTACACACACACACACACACACACACATATATATATATATATATATATATATTACCTTATGTAAAAAATGAATTGATGTATCCCACAAGTTTCTATTATTCGGCAGGCCATTTATTATTATTATTATTATTATTATTATTATTATTATTATTATTATTATTATTATTATTATTATTATCAGCAAAGCTGCTACCCTAATTAGGAAAGCAGGATGCTATAATCCCAGGGTCTCCAAAAGGGAAAACTAGCATAGTGCCGAAAGGAAATAGGGAAATAAATAAACCATAAAAGAAGTAATGAACAACTAAAACAAAACATTTTACGTACAGTAACAACATTAAAACAGATCTTCCATCCATAAACCATGAAAAGAGACTTATATCAAATGTTCAACTTGAGAATATTCACTGCAAGTTTTAACATTTGAAGTTTCACTGATTCGAACTATATTGAAACTTGATTATCATTCATTCCTTCATTGAGTGTGGTACTACCTGTTGCATATATGCATTCATTGAGTGTGGTACTACCTGTTGCATATATGCATTCATTGAGTGTGGTACTACCTGTTGCATATATGATATTCCAATTTGTTTAATGATTTACATTCCGTAATGAGCCGACAGAAATATATTTATTGATAGAGTGACAGCTAACCTTCCTATCCTTTGATAGGCTTGGTCAATGAAACTCATTATTATGATCGATTGTGCATAATGTTATTCAGCCATTTGAATTTTATCATTGGGAAAAGGGAAATTTTAGGACTGTTCCTGAGGAATTATTAACTTATAGCTTATATAACTTATTTCCTGAATAATCATTAACATATAACTTATAACTCATTTCCTGAAGAATTAATAACAAATTATTTATATAACTTATTTCGTGAAGAATCATTAACATATAACATTTAACTTATTTCCTGAAGAATCATTAACATATAACATATGACTTATTTCCTGAAGAGTCTTTACATTAACATATAACTTATTTCCTGAAGAATCATTAACATATAATATATAACTTATTTTCTGAAGAATCATTAACATATAACAAATAATTTATTTCCTGAAGAATCATTAACATATAACTTATTGCAGTAAAGTTCAACGAGTTTTACTACTATGAAATCTCCTCCATCTCATATTAAATCAATTGTTAGACCATCTTCTGCTGTTCTGCCTCTTTCCGCGCCTTTTTATGTTTTCTTTACTTCTCCTACTGTTATGTTTGGTACCGGCTAAGGCGTGTCATTATTTCTATTGACACAGTTATTTCGTATATCACTATTGTATAACATTGTATAGAAATTCTCTGCAATTTTTATCATTTCATCTCTATTATGGATAATATTTCCATTTTCTTCCTTTAAAGCAAACATCTGTTGGCGCCCTTTTCCTAGTTTTCTTTTCATCGATTTAATGCTTTTTTTTTTCTTTGGTACTTTATCAGTTTTTGTCTGATTGTGTTTTTTTTTTTATTTTGGATATTGAATTCTGCTCCTTTTTTCATATCTTTTGGATTTTGCTCTCATTTCCAATCTTTTCTTTATTAGGTATTTGGTCTTTTCTGATACACTTATATATTTTACACACATATATATATACACACACACACACACACATATATATATATATATATATATACATATATATATATATATATATATATATATGTGTGTGTGTGTGTGTGTTTGTGTGTGTGTGTATCATTATCACCAGCCGTTACTAGTCCACTGCCGAACAAAGGCCACAGGCATGTCCTTCCACTTGCGTTTGTTTATGCCCGTCCATAACCGCAAATGCCAGGCTGACACTTGCACGACTTTTTGCCACGAATTTGTCGTGGCAAGTCGTGACATTTTGTGGCACGAACTGGAAAATCAGAAAAAAAGACGAAAATTACCTCAGAATCACAACTCACCTGTCCACATTGACACGAACTAGCATGATGAGTTCACGACAAGTTCATGCATAATTTTAGCATAGTATGCGCACTTCCCGCATCGTCCCGACGAGTTCACAAACAGTTCGCGCATAGTTCACACCGCGTTCACGAAATTTTGTCGCGACCAAAATTTTTAACGTTTCAAAATTCTCGTCACGACAGGTTCACGACGAGTTCATTCCAGTTCACGACGAGTTCACGCCAGTTCACGACTCAAGTCGTGACAATGCGTGCCACAAATTCGTGCAAGTGTCAGGGTACCTAAACTTTCTTAGTTCGTCAACTCATCGTCTTCTCTTCCTTCCCCTGCTTCTTTAACAATCTCTAGGGAACCATTCTCTTATTCTTAATGTCCATCTATTATCTGTCATTCTTATTATGTCCTCCCCATGTCCTTTTCATTTTCTTACATGTTGTTAGAATATCTTCTACTTTAATTTGCTCTCGTATCTTTGCTGCTCTTTTTCTGTCTCTTAGTGTCATTCCCATTATTATTCTTTCCATAGCTCTCTTAAGTTGTAACTAACTTAAATTCTAAGGTTTTATTAAGGTTCCTGACTTTTTATGCTCAAGTTAAAGCTGGTAGGACCATCTGATTAAATACTCTTGTTTTTAGAGAACGTGTCATCTTACTTTTCACAATCTCATTTTGTTTACCAAAAGCTCTCCATCCTTTGCTTATAATTCTTTTGATTTTTCTCCTAGATATATATATTCATATATGATCTCTAAAGGTTGGTCCATAACTTATTTCTTGTCTCTATACATTTTCATGGAACATTATCTTAGTTCAATCATATTCACTTTCAGTCCTATATTTCTATTTTTACAATTCATATCTTCTATCCTCTTTTGCAATTTCTCCCATGATCCACAGAATCAAAAGCTTTGTCATAGTTAATAAATACCATACATAATCTGACTATTCTCTTGGTTGATTAAAGTATACCTGTCATTCTATTCGGCCTAATATGATCTTTGTAGATATTTTATAGATTGCTTAGAGTAAACTTATTGGATGGTAATTTTATAGGTCTGTTGTGTCTCCCTTTTCTATTGTGAATTAGTATCATGATAAAGTTTTTCCAAGGTCTGGGTATAGACTATAGTGCATTCTTGCAGACATTTAGGGTAAAGTTCGGTCAGTTTTACTACTATTAAATCTCCCCCTTATATTCATTATATATGTATAATATATAAATATATATGTATATATATATATATATATATATACACACACACACACACACACATATATATATATATATATATATATATTTATATTTATATATTTATATATATGTACATCTATATATATATGTATATATATATATATATATATATATATAGCATACATATGATACTGCATATAAACAGATATACTGTACATGTCTGACAACCTTTGTGTTAAGGTACTCAAGAAGACCCGGAAGGCTGAAACCACTTGGGAATCTCCTCTCTCTCTCTCTCTCTCTCTCTCTCTCTCTCTCTCTCTCTCTCTCCCTACCCTACCCCAGCACAGATAAGAAAAGGTCCCAAGAAAAAAAAAGATTATATATGCATATAAAAAGTGTCAATGACCTTATTATCCTAATTAGTTCGCTGAAAGAACAAAGGCGGGGGGGGGGAGGGGGTGATTTACATAAGAGAATCTACTCTATGGATTAATGACTTCCACTCACCTGAGATTTCACCGAAGGCGTCGGTCATTAGGCCTACGTGATTATGGAGGAGGAGGAACAGCAGGAGAGGAAGCAGGCAATTGGGCGAGGAACGATAGGAAGACGCAGGAGAAATGGGGAAGGAAGATGGGACGAGAGGGGGATGAGGAGAAGAAGAATAAGAAGATGAAGAATCAGTAAAGTCTTGTAGGATTTTCCGGTAGGGACGAGAGGTGATGGAAACCGGAACTTCAAAGGCTGTGTGGTTCCTGTGGCCTAAATTCTGGAAGGTGGCTTTAGGCCTACAAATGTCCTCAGGCGAGTCCTTTTTCCGCTTCTTGCGATGGCTGTGTCTTTTCGCCTCCCGGTGGGATTCCTTTTTCATCACGCCTTTCGATGTCACTTTAACTTCGGCATCGGCTTCAGCAGATTTGATGTTTGTTGTCATAGTATAAAGGAAGATTATTTCTTTTTTCCTTATCTTTCTCTTTTCCGTTATTTTCTAGATTTATGTCAACCTCTTCACACAATCCTACGTTCCTTCATCTTCCTTTCCTTTGCATTTCCATATTCAATATTTAATGTTATCCTCATTTTTTCCTATACATTTTTCTTCAAACCCGTTTCGAAATAATCAAATTCGAATTAACCAAAGGTTAATGACACCAATCATCTACTTTTGTATTTTTTCGTTTTATATTGCAACTATCAAGAACACAAGAATCCAGGGACGACTGGTTAATGACCTTCTCTAATTAGCTCGTGTCAATCAACTCCATTTTGTCATTAAAGTTAATTATTGAATTTTATGGGACAGAGTTAAATGTTGTCGTTGGAGTTTCGGAGGAAACAACAAATGTGTCGTTGTAATGTTTCGTGATGTCTCTTAATATTTTTTATGGCTACATACAGGTAACATTTAATGCTGTTGATGTGATTTGAATCTGATATATATATATATATATATATATATATGTATATATATATATATATACATATATATATGCCTGTTTATATATATATATATATATATATATGTATACATTTAGATATACACATATAAACATGTCGATATATACATATATGTATATGAATAAATATATTTACATCCAAGTATATGCAGTATATATATATATATATATATATACATACGTATAATCTTACAAACATACATACATGCATTAATCTATCTATCTATCTATCTTTCTATTTGTATATATATATATATATATATATATATATTTATATTTATATATATATATATATATATATGTGTGTATATTTATATATATATATATATATATATATGTATATTTATATGTATATATATATATATATATATATATGTATATATATATATATAATGTTTGTTGATTACTTTTCGAATAAACTTCGTCCATCATCAGAGCCTTGAAAATTGAAAAATCCATATTAATAAGTTAAAGCTTCAAGTATTAAAGTGAACGTTCTGAAGATATTTGAAAAAAAAAATGAAAGAAAAATTACATAAAAAAAAAGAATTACAGTATAATGAAAAAATTCAGTCAACGCTGTAGAATTTAAAAAAAAATATTTTTTTGTATTGGTATTTTTATGTTTTATATTTTTTATTTTTTATTTCATATTTTTCATTTTGTATTTTATATTTTGTATTATATATCTATATTTATATTTTATATTTCATTCTGTTTCAATCTTTTTTTTTTTTTAAATGTTCATTTTATTTAAGCATCCAATTTACACTGAATATTTTAATTTATATTTTTGTACATTATATTTATATTTCATCTTTTAGGTAAAGGTTTGTGCGAAAGGGGAGCAATAAGTATGCATGAAAAACGCCTCTTCTATTAATCATATAGAAAAGTTGCTTTTTACGGAATAATCCAATAGCCCTTGTGCACATACACACGTACTCCCACCCACCCACATGCACTTACGCATATGCATGCATACATATATCTAGAAACACAGACACACACACAATATATATATATATATATATATATATATGTGTGTGTGTGTGTGTGTGTGTGTGTGTGTATGTGTATGAATATATATACGTAACACTAAATAAAAAACCCTATATTTTTTAGTTTTGACTTCTATGTATTCTCATTACCACCGGTTTCAAAATCTTTTACATTTTTTATTTGTATCTAAAATACAACTATCACTCTCATCAAGAACCAATAAGAACCATTTAAGAGATTACTACGAAACTATCGTGAGGCTAACAAAACCAGTAACTGGAGGGGCACTCAGTAAAGTGCAGACCTCCGTCGTGGCAGCTTATTTCTCTACCTTTTGTTCGACCTTGTTCTTGATCTTTGAAATTAACATGTATTAATTGGTGTGGATTTTCATACACTCAAATATGAACCAATTTTGAAGTTTTTATGATAACTGTCTTTTCATTGCCGTACTGAACACAGCAATGTTTGCCAGAGATCATCATAGAGCGGCCACCCACCTCGGTTGCCTTAGTAGATAGGTGGGCGTGGCTTTCCTGGGGCTAACCAAGGGCGCTGCTGTGACCTCTTCATCACCAGTGATCAGTTTTATTTGTGTGTACAGTGTGTTGTTAATGATGTCCTTGAGGTATTTCTCTTTTGTACCGATGGCTGTACTGTGTATTTGACACTAATATGTCCCATGTAGACGGATAATGAGACATCAGAACAGGGATTTTCTTCACTTTATTACAAAAAGGGTTCGTAAATCCAATATACTGTACACAGCTATCACTCCCTCAGGTACGAGAGCCTTGTCTACTTGAGCGCACAAAGGCAACTAAACACCCCTCGCTATCATTAACTTTTTATCAACAATGTAAGTATATCCATTATAAAGGAGCTTCCGTCTACCACGTCCTGTCTTAATGAACTCCATTGTCAAACTGTATGGGTGACTTGGATTTATTTATATTTTCAAAATTTCTTTCTGTCATTAATTTTGAACTATTCGGCCTTATGACCATTCGGTTCCATGACTTCGGTTTTACGACTGTTCGGTTTCATATGCTTTGGGCTTTGTGTCTTTTCGGCATCTTGTCTGTCGGCAATAGTGCATTCAGCATCCCGTCCGCACACGGTATTACTCACTGTCGAAAGGAAAAGTCTGATGTGTTCGATCTTCCTCATTCCTGTTTTTCTGAGGCTAAAGAAATTAGTTTAGATCTAACTGTTAATGGATCTTGATGATTATGGAGGTGTTGACCCAAATGTCATTTTTCGTTTGCTTTCAATAAAAACTGTTGATTACTTAGCTCTTAAGTTGTCTGTTACTTTCAGAAATTTAGCATGAATAGGTTCATGTCAGTGGTCGACAGT
>NC_090753.1:57400216-57425211 GCF_036898095.1 Palaemon carinicauda
TCATAAGGATATTGAGGTTGCAGCGACCATTGGAACTAACGATTTTGAGCGGGGCTGTTGTTCACCAGTCAGGGACGTTACCACATCGACCACCACAACCATCTCAGATAAGTAAGGGAATACACAAATATATTCTGGAGTAGTCTAGTATTTTACAACAATAAAACATTATTTTCTTCTCAATATATAAAATATACAAATATATAAAATAAAAATATACAAATTGAATACCAATTAAACGACAGTATTCAAAGAATTTTAAAAAGTGCTAAACAGGTATGTAAATGTAACAAATAAACAAACAAATAAATGAATAAATAAATCAGATCTATTGATAAAAAAGTATTGACATCAAAGGGGTCATTTATAAAAGGATGCCATTATAAAATGGGAAATAAACATGTAAATGCATAAAGGAATAAATCAATGTTTAAGTGGAATTTATAACTGCATGGTTCTGTCCCCTTTTTAAATATATTTGAATAGACTCTCTTCATCTCATATATTTCATATAAGATATACATACACAAATAAAAAAACACACACGCACAGGTATCTATTTATATACACACACACACACACACACACACACATATATATATATATATATATATATATATATATATATATATATATATATATATATATATATATATATATATATATATATATACAATATGTATACATATAATATATATACATATATATATATATACAATATGTATACATAAATATCAATAATGCTATAATATTATTATCAGCAAATTTTAATTTGTTTTATAATGAAGTGAATGGAATTATGTAATCACATTAATAGAAATAAATTTTCATTTGGCAATATACAGTTGGGCGCAAAAATTCCTGGTACACCTTACTCTAAGAAAATGCACTCTGTAAAACCTTTCCTGCGCGGCAATTAACTAGACATTGTTCTCAATTCTTGGGTAGTGCCATAGCCTCTGTACCAAGGTCTTCCACTGTCTTGAATTACAGTTCTCTTGCTTGTGGGTACACTCAGGCACGTTGTTATATCTTATTTCTCCCCCCCCCCTTTTTTTTGAAGATTTTATGGTTTATATATGAAAGATCTAATTTAATGTTGTTACCGTTTTTGGTATATTTTTATTTCTATTGTTTATTTCTTCTCTTGCAATCCTTTATTTCCTGGTTTCCTTTCCTCAATACGGTATTTTTCCCTGTTGGAGCCCTTAGGCTTATAGTATCTTGCTTTTCCAATTACGATTATGGTTTACCTTGTAAAAATAATAATAATAATAATAATAATAATAATAATAATAATAATATAAGGAGGGATGGCAGAGGTGTGGGCAGGAGCTCATGATGTAGTAAGGGTGTGCCAGGGTACACTTTGTCACAGCAAAGTGCCCCGGATTATCTGCGTCCAACTGTACTAATAAACCTATAAGATTGTGTGTAAATCGTGCTTAAATTAAAAGATAAGTGCGCTTCGATTTTCTATCTAACCAATCAGACGAAATAATTATTATTTAGAAAAAAAAAATAATCCCTTTCACTTATCTAATACATCACGAATAAACTTTTGAGTCCCGTTCAAACTCTTACGTTCCTTTGGTTGCTGTAACCTCACCATCCTTGTGAGCTAAGGATAGGGGATTTGAGGGACCCTATAGGTTTATCTGCTGAGTCATCAGGAGCCATTGCCTGGCCCTCCTTAGCCCTAGCTTGGGTGGAGAGGAGGGTTGAGCGCTGATCATATGTATACTCGTACATGGTCAGTCTCTAGGGCATTGTATTGCTTAATAGGGCAATGTCACTGTCCCTTGCCTGTGCCATTCATGAGTGGCCTTTAAACCTTTTAAACGTCACGTGGCTATCAAGGGTTTTATTTTTCAATCTCATTATTATTAGAACTTTGAAACAATAGATAAACACATGTTTGGGTTAACTTATGCAGTTAATTCTAATAGTCATGCGTTCTCCATCATTAGGGTCAATACTACAGTATTCTATTAGTTTTATTCCGGCCTCTACCATTCATGAGGGGCATTTAAACCTTTACGCTAAATGTTAATAAGCATATATTTACAAATATAAGTTAATTTACTCTTTGCACTTTTTAGGATAAATTAACCATTGCTCTGACATCTTTTCGTTTCGTTTTTTCGCAGGAACTGAAAACGAAGTGACCCAGGTCGAGGTGGTATCTGGTTTTAATGCTTCTCTTCCCTGTACCATTCGCATCCCTGTAGATGATGCCCCTCTTCTTACCCTCTGGTACTTAGAGGAAAATGAGACGCCCATTTACAGGTGAGGGAATATGTGGTATCTGAGGATTTGATATTGTTATGTAAGGTAAATATAATGTGTTTGTTTAGGGTGTTTGTTTAGGGGAACAAATTGAGATAATACGTCTTGTGACAATACTGTTAAAATATGATTTAAAAAAGAAGTTAAGAAATCATGGCTAAACGAGACTATGATAACTTTATGACAAAACTCAGCATAAGATATTAAGTTAAAAGTGCATCTGTCTTTAGCGGATAAAATATCATTTGACAGAATAGAAAATAAAGATACAGATACATCCTTCTTCGGAATGGAAAATAAGCTAGAATGATATATGTCCTCAATACAGAAAATTAAGCTAAAATAACATGTCCTCAGAATATCAAATTATAGCTGTCCTAAAAATAGAAAATAATATTTATCCTCCGGACAGAAAACGCCATCTGTTCTCGGAATACAAAATAGCATGTGTCCTTGGATTAGAAAATGAAACCATAAATATACGTCCTTAAAATAAAAATTGACATCTGCCTTCAGAAAAAAAAAAAAATTAAATCGGTTTCCAGAATAAAATATGAAGCTAAAATAACACTTGTCAACAGAATAGAAAATCAAGCTAAAACGACACCTGTCCACATATGAGAAAATTAACCTAAAAAAACACCATTCCCAAGAATTGGAAATTATTCTAAAATGACACCTGTCCACCAATTAGAAAATTTAGCTAAAACAACACTTTTCATCAGAATAAAATATCTAGCTAAAACGATACCTTTCATCAGAATAGAAAATCTAGCTAGAACGACACCTTTCTTAAGAATTGAAAATTAAGCTGAAACAACATATTTCTTCAAAATTGAAAATTAGGCTGAAACGACACCTTTCCCCAGAATTGAAAATTAAGCTGAAAAGACACCTTTCCTCAGAATTGAAGATTAACCTGAAAAGAGACCTTTCCTCAGGATTGAAAATTAAGCTAAAACGACACCTTTCCTCAGAATTGAAGATTAAGCTGAAATGACACCTTTCCTCAGAATTTAGAATTAATCTAAAGAGACACCTTTCCTCAGAATTGAAAATAAGCTGAAACGACACCTTTCCTCAGAATTGAAAATTAAGCAGAAACGACACCTTTCTCAGAATTGAAGATTAAGCTGAAAAGACACCTTTCCTCAGAATTGAAAATTAAGCTGAAATGACAGCTTTCCTAAATTGAAGATTAAGCTGAAAAGATACCTTTCCTCAGAATTGAATATTAAGCTGAAACGACACCTTTCCTCAGAATTATTGAAAATTAAGCTGAAACGACAATTTTCCTCAGAATTGAAGATTAAGCTGAAAAGACACCTTTCCTCAGAATTGAAAATCAAGCTGAAACGTCACCTTTCCTCAGAATTGAAGATTAAGCTAAAAAGACACCTTTCATCAGAATTGAAAATAAGCTAAAACAACACCTTTCCTCAGAATTGAAAATTAAGCTGAAACGACAATTTTCCTCAGAATTGAAGATTAAGCTGAAAAGACACCTTTCCTCAGAATTGAAAATCAAGCTGAAACGTCACCTTTCCTCAGAATTGAAGATTAAGCTGAAGACACCTTTCATCAGAATTGAAAATAAGCTAAAACGACACCTTTCCTCAGAATTGAAAATTAAGCTGAAACGACAATTTTCCTCAGAATTGAAGATTAAGCTGAAAAGACACCTTTCCTTAGAAATGAAAATCAAGCTGAAACGTCACCTTTCCTCAGAATTGAAGATTAAGATGCAAAGACACCTTTTCTAAGAATTGAAAATAAGCTGAAACGGCACCTTTCCTCGGAATTGAAGATTAAGCTGAAAAGACACCTTTCCTCAGAATTGAAAATTAAGCTGAAACGTCACCTTTCCTCGGAATTGAAGATTAAGCTGAAAAGACACCTTTCCTCAGAATTGAAAATCAAGCTGAAACGTCACCTTTCCTCAGAATTGAAGATTAAGATGCAAAGACACCTTTTCTAAGAATTGAAAATAAGCTGAAACGGCACCTTTCCTCAGAATTGAAAATTAAGCAGAAACGACACCTTTCCTCAAAATTGAAGATTAAGCTGAAAAGCCACCTTTCCTCAGAATTGAAAATTAAGCTGAAACGACAGCTTTCCTCAGAATTGAAGATTAAGCTGAAAAGATACATCTCCTCAGAATTGAAGAATAAGCTGAAAAGACACCTTTCCTCAGATTTGAAAATTAAGGTGAAAAGACACCTTTCCTCAGAATTGAAAATTAAGCTGAAAGGCCACCTTTACTCAGAATTGAAGATTAATCTGAAAAGACACCTTTCCTCAGAATTGAAAATTAAGCTGAAAGGCCACCTTTACTCAGAATTGAAGATTAATCTGAAAAGACACCTTTCCTCAGAATTGAAAATAAGCTGAAATGACACCTTTCCTCAGAATTGAAAATTAAGCTGAAACGACACCTTTCCTCAGAATTGAAGATTAATCTGAAAAAACACCTTTCCTCAAAATTGAAAATTAAGCAGAAACGACACCTTTCCTCAGAATTGAAGATTAAGCTGAAAAGGCACCTTTTCTCCGAATTGAAAATTAAGCTGAAACGACACCTTTTCTCAGAATTGAAGATTAAGCTGAAAAGAAACCTTTCCTCAGAATTGAAAATTAAGCTAAAATGACACCTTTCCTCAGAATTGAAGATTAAGCTGAAACAGCACCTTTCCTCAGAATTGAAAATTAAGCTGAAACGACACCAATTAAGCTGATCCGACGCCTTTCCTCAGAATTGAAGATTAAGCTGAAAAGACACCTTTCCTCAGAATTGAAAATTAATCTGAAATGACACCTTCCTTCAGAATTGAAGATTAAGCTGAAACGACACCTATTCTCAGAATTGAAAATTTAGATAAAACGACAACTTTCCTCAGAATAGAAGATTAAGCTGAAACGACACCTTTCCTCAGAATTGAAAATTAAGCTGAAACGACACCTTTCCTCAGAATTGAAAATTAATCTGAAACGACACCTTTCTTCAGAATTGAAGATTAAGCTGAAACGTCACCTTTCCTCAGAATTGAAAATTTAGATAAAACGACAGCTTTCTTCAGAATTGAAGACTAAGCTGAAACGACACCTTTCCTCAGAATTGAAAATTAAGCTGAAACGACACCTTTCCTCAGAATTGAAAATTAAGCTGAAACGACACCTTTCCTCAGAATTGAAAATTTAGCTGAAACGACACTTTTCCTCAGAATTGAAAATTAAGCTGAAACGACATCTTTCCTCAGCATTGAAGATTAAGCTAAAAAGACACCTTTCCTTTTGTATTGTAATAACAACAGAAAAATACAAATAAAATTAGAACAGGCAATCGGTAGAGCGCATATCTTTGCCAACGGCATATTGCAAGATAAGCAATTAAATTATTCACATTTTGGCACTATTTTCATGCAAATAGAATAAAAATTGACCGCTATATAGCAAAAAGACGTTTTCGACCATTTCGTGACCTTGACCTTTGACTCAATCACACTTAAAATCTAATGAAATCATCCTTGGATCATGGTCAATCATGACACCGAATGTCATGAGATTTGGTCTAATAGTTTTTGAGTTTTGTGAATCACAAACAAACATACAGCATGAATAAACGAATTCACACCTATCAAAATATAATCTTCTTACGAAGGTAATAATGATAAAAGTACTGAAAACAATAATGATGATAATGATAAATGTATCAATGGTGATAATGATGCAATATAAAATAAAACTATAATAATTATTGTAATACAAGTGTTGATCATAATAATGATAAATGTATTGATAATTCAATAACAATTATATAATATCAAAGAATTGATAACAATAAAGAAAATAAAAGTATTAATAATGATATTGATACTGATTACAGTAATAAAAGTACTAGTATTGACAATGATGATAATAACCAAAGTATAAATAATAATTTTAATAGTGATAATGTTAAAAGTATTAACATTAATAGCAATAGTGATAATAATAATAAAGGTATTAAAAATGATATTAATAATGATAATAACATATGTATTAGGAATATTATTGACTTTGATAATAATATATGTATTGATGATGATATTAAGGATAATAAACAGTATAGTAATAAAAATTATATTGATGATATCAATGATAGTAAGTATTTGTAATAGTTTCATTAAAGATGATAAGAATATACTGTAAAACCAGGTCTCGACGGACACTGAAAAAGATAATAGAAAGATATAATTCTACAAAATATTTTTCATAACAGAATTGATTCCAGTTTCTCAAAAAATATATATATCATCTAAAGAATTTCACAATTACACTTTGCCTTTTCTTTTGTACTGGCAAATTCTACTGCATCAACCAAGAAGAGTTCAGAAGGAAATGAATGTGTCTTGGGGACAAACAAAGGACTGTGCATACAATCATTCTTGATTAGAAACAGGAAAAAAAGTAAAAGAAAAACTTTGGATAAAATGGAAAAAACGTCAAGTAAGGATCAATATTCCCAATAATTGATAAATGACCATTCTATATATACTACTCATGAGAGAGAGAGAGAGAGAGAGAGAGAGAGAGAGAGAGAGAGAGAGAGAGAGAGAGACTTAAACTTTGAACCTTCTGAGTATTAATGTTATTTACGATTTTCTAGTGTGTGTGTGCATGAATGAGAGAGAGAGAGAGAGAGAGAGAGAGAGAGAGAGAGAGAGAGAGAGAGACTTTAATTTTGAGCCTTCAGAGTCTTAATGTTATTTACGCTTTACTAGTGAGAGAGAGAGAGAGAGAGAGAGAGAGAGAGAGAGAGAGAGAGAGAGAGAGAGAGAGAGAGAGAGAGAAGACGGGGATAAAATAGATAGAACCTCATTAGTTCATCCTGTATTCATCATATTGTCATAAAAATTATCCTTTGTAAACTTTACCCGATGTAACAAGTTCCTGTTCAAAGCCATTTGAATCAATATGGATTTTAATATGTTCATACAATCTTCCTTTTTACCCTAATTATGTCAATAATTGACGAATATTGCACACAAACTCACATATTTATGCTAATGACCTAATTATTTTCATTTGAATATGTATATCGATGCATATAACCGTTACATATGCATACATACGGATATACTTGTATATGTATATCGGTGCATAAAAATGTTTGTACATTCATATCTATACGTATATAGATATACAGTATGTATGATTAAATATGTACTCAGTATATACTATATATACTCATTTACACAGCCATATATATATATATATATATATATATATATATATATATATATATACACAAAAATATATTTGTATACATGCACATAGAAATGATAGATATTACATATTCATGTACACACACGCACATATATCAAGTATATATACATAAACACACACACACACACACACACACACACATATATATATATATATATATATATATATATATATATATATATATATATATATATATATATATATATATATATATATATATATATATATATATATATATATGTATAATATATATATATATATATATATATATATATATATATATATATATATATATATATATATATATATATATATATATATACAGTTTGAATCTAGACAAGAATTTCTTTCCTTCAACATTTATTCTTGAGAATGACGGCAAAGTTTCCAGCTGACTGACAGCTTCAATATTCCCCAAAGCCTCATATTAATCCCCAGACAGCTGTTACACAAAAATAAAAATATTGCAATATGCAAGATTCCGTCTTTACAACGATCATGAATAACCACCGCATTGAAAAGTTATTATGTTTATGGCATGTTAAGTGTATCTTTATAAATCTACGTGAAGAAGAAGAAGAAGAAGAAGAAGAAGAAGAAGAAGAGGAAGAAGAAGAAGAAGAGGAAGAAGAAGAAGAAGAAGAAGAAGTCTCAATAGCCAAATATTTATGCATAAGTAATCATTAAAAAAAAACATTTTGTTTGAAAGGAAATTGTTTACTATGATTTATTATGACTCTTAACATGAACTAATATATGCAGTTATAAATGCTAAGAAATCATCTTACGAAAATCTATAACAATAGGTGAGTGCTGTTCAATACAATCTTTAACATTCAGGATAAAAAAAAAATTTTCTTTAATATTTACAAATAATAGGAAATATATCATATATTCCTCATAATTTAGGCTGACAAATGTCTTTGCAAGGACAGATCTTTAAAAGGACTCATCTTTGATATTACAGGTCTTTGCAATGACAGGTCTTTACAATTACAATCCTTAGCAATGACAGGTCTTTGAAGGGACAGGTCTTTGCAATGACAAGTCTCTGCAAGGACGGCACTGTGTAATGAAAGGTCTTTGCAAGGAAAGGCCTTTGCAATGAAAAGTTTTTGCAATGACAGGTCTTTGCAAGGAACTTTGGAAGAAGAGGTCTTTGCAATGAAAAGTCTTTGCAATGACAGGTCTCTGCAAGGATATATCTTAGCAAGGACTAGGACTTCGCAAAGAGATATCTATGCAATGACAGGTCTTTGCAATGAAAGGTCTTTGCAAAGACAGCTCTTCGCAAGGACAGGTCTTTGCAAGGACAATCTCTTTGCAATGAAACATCTTTGCAAGAACATGTCTTTGCAATGACAGTCTTTACAAAGAAAAGTCTTTAAAATGACAGGACTTAGCAAGGAGAGATCTTTGCAATGACAGGTCTTTAAAAGGACAGGTCTTTGCAGGGACAGGTCTTCGCAAGGACAGGTCTTTTTGCAAGGACATGTCTTTGCAATGAAAGTTCTTGGAAACGAAAGATCTTTGATAGGACAGGTCTTTGCAATGACAGGTCTTTGCAAGGACAGTTCTTTACAATGAAAGGTCTTTGCAAGGACAGATCTTTGCAATGAAAGGTTTTTGCAAGGACAGGTCTTTGCAAGGACTGATCTTTACAAAGAAAGGTCTTTGCAAGAACAGGTCTTTGTAAGGACTGATCTTTGCAAGGACAGGTCTTTGCAAGGACTGATCTTTACAATGAAAGGTCTTTGCATGGAGAGGTCTTTGCAATGAAAGGTCTTTGAAACGAAAGATCTTTGATAGGACAGGTCTTTGCAATGACAGGTCTTTGCAAGGACAGTTCTTTGCAAGGACAGATCTTTACAATGAAAGGTCTGCACTGACAGGTCTTCGCAAGGACAGGTCTTTAAAAGGACAGGTCTTTGCAGGGACAGGTCTTCGCAAGGACAGGTCTTTGCATGGACAGGTCTTTGCAATGAAAGGTCTTTGAAGCGAAAGATCTTTGATAGGACAGGTATTTGCAATGACAGGTCTTTGCAAGGACAGTTCTTTGCAAGGACAGATCTTTACAATGAAAGGTCTTTGCATGGACAGGTCTTCGCAAGGACAGGTCTTTAAAAGGACAGGTCTTTGCAGGGACAAGTCTTCGCAAGGACAGGTCTTTGCAAGGACAGGTCTTTGCAATGAAAGGTCTTTGAAACGAAAGATCTTTGATAGGACAGGTCTTTACAATGAAAGGTCTTTGCACGGACAGGTCTTTGCAAGGACAGATCTTTGCAAGGACTGATCTTTACAATGAAAGGTTTTTGCAAGGACAGGTCTTTGCAATGAAAGGTCTTTGCACTGACAGGTCTTTGCATGCACAGATCTTTGCGAGGACAGATCTTTGCAATGAAAGGTCTTTGCAAGGACAGATCTTTGCAAGGACTGATCTTTACAATGAAAGGTCTTTGCATGGACAGGTCGTTGCAATGAAATGTCTTTGCACGGACAGGTCTTTGCATGCACAGATCTTTACAAGGACAGATCTTTGCAATGAAAGGTCTTTGCAAGGACAGGTCTTTGCACGGACAGGTCTTTGCATGCACAGATCTTTGCAAGGACAGATCTTTGCAATGAAAGGTCTTTGCAAGGACAGGTCTTTGCAAGGACAGATCTTTGCAAGGACTGATCTTTACAATGAAAGGTCTTTGAATGGACAGGTCTTTGCAATGAAAGGTCTTTGCACGGACAGGTCTTTGCATGCACAGATCTTTGCAAGGACAGATCTTTGCAATGAAAGGTCTTTGCAAAGACAGGTCTTTGCAAGGACAGGTCTTTGTAAGGACAGATCTTTACAAGGACTGATCTTTGCAATGAAAGGTCTTTGCAAGGACAGGTCTTTGCAAGGACAGATGTTGCAAGGACAGATCTTTGCAAGGATTGATCTTTACAATGAAAGGTCTTTGCAAGGACAGGTCTTTGCAAGGACTGATCTTTACAATGAAAGGTCTTTGCATGGACAGGTCTTTGCAATGAAACGTCTTTGAAACGATAGGTCTTTGATAGGACAGGTCTTTGCAATGACAGTTCCTTGCAAGGAGAGATATTTAAAATTAAAGGTCTTTGCACGGACAGGTCTTTGCAAGCACATATCTTTGCAAGGACAGATCTTTGTAATGAAAGGTCTTTGCAAGGACAGGTCTTTGCAAGGACAGGCCTTTGCAAGGAGAGATCTATACGATGAAAAGTCTCTGCAAGGAAAGGTCTTTGCAAGGACTGATCTTTACAATGAAAGGTCTTTGCACGGAGATGTCTTTGCAATGACAAACCTTTGCAATGAAAAGTCCTTGAAATGAGAGGTCTTTGCATGGACCAGTCTTTGCAAGGACAGATCTTTACAATGACATGTTTTTGCAAGGACAGGTCTTTGCAACGAAAGGTCTTTGAAAAGAAAGGTCTTTGCTAGAACAGGTCTATGCAATGACAGGTCTTTGCAATGTCAGCTCTTTGCAAGTACAGTTCTTTGCAAGGACAGATCTTTCCAATGAAAGGTCTTTGCAAGGACAGATCTTTGTAAAGACAGGTATTTGCAAGGACAGATCTTTACAATGAAGGGTCTTTGCAAGAACAGGTCTTTGTAATGACAGGTATTTGCAATGTCAGGTCTTTGCAAGGACAGGTCTTTGCAATGACATGGCTTTGCAAGGACAGATCTTTGCAATGACAGGTCTTTGCAATGTCAGCTCTTTGCAAAGACAGTTCTTTGCAAGGACAGATCTTTGCAATGAAAGGTCTTAGAAAGTACAGGTCTTTGCAAGGACAGATCTTTACGATGAAATGTCTCTGCAATAACAGGTCTTTGCAAGGACTGATCTTTACAATGAAAGGTCTTTGAATGGACAGGTCTTTGCAATGAAAGGTCTTTGCACGGACAGGTCTTTGCATGCACAGATCTTTGCAAGGACAGATCTTTGCAATGAAAGGTCTTTGCAAAGACAGGTCTTTGCAAGGACAGGTCTTTGTAAGGACAGATCTTTGCAAGGACTGATCTTTGCAATGAAAGGTCTTTGCAAGGACAGGTCTTTGCAAGGACAGATGTTGCAAGGACAGATCTTTGCAAGGATTGATCTTTACAATGAAAGGTCTTTGCAAGGACAGGTCTTTGCAAGGACTGATCTTTACAATGAAAGGTCTTTGCATGGACAGGTCTTTGCAATGAAACGTCTTTGAAACGATAGGTCTTTGATAGGACAGGTCTTTGCAATGACAGTTCCTTGCAAGGAGAGATCTTTAAAATGGAAGGTCTTTGCACGGACAGGTCTTTGCAAGCACATATCTTTGCAAGGACAGATCTTTGTAATGAAAGGTCTTTGCAAGGACAGGCCTTTGCCAGGAGAGATCTATACGATGAAAAGTCTCTGCAAGGAAAGGTCTTTGCAAGGACTGATCTTTACAATGAAAGGTCTTTGCACGGAGATGTCTTTGCAATGACAAACCTTTGCAATGAAAAGTCCTTGAAATGAGAGGTCTTTGCATGGACCAGTCTTTGCAAGGACAGATCTTTACAATGACATGTTTTTGCAAGGACAGGTCTTTGCAATGATAGGTCTTCATAAGGAGAGATCTTTGCAATGACATGTTTTTGCAAGGACAGGTCTTTGCAACGAAAGGTCTTTGAAAAGAAAGGTCTTTGCTAGAACAGGTCTATGCAATGACAGGTCTTTGCAATGTCAGCTCTTTGCAAGTACAGTTCTTTGCAAGGACAGATCTTTCCAATGAAAGGTCTTTGCAAGGACAGATCTTTCCAATGAAAGGTCTTTGCAAGGACAGATCTTTGTAAAGACAGGTATTTGCAAGGACAGATCTTTACAATGAAGGGTCTTTGCAAGAACAGGTCTTTGTAATGACAAGTATTTGCAATGTCAGGTCTTTGCAAGGACAGGTCTTTGCAATGACATGGCTTTGCAAGGACAGATCTTTGCAATGAAAGGTCTTTGAAACGAAAGGTCTTTGCTAGGATAGGTGTTTCCAATGACAGGTCTTTGCAATGTCAGCTCTTTGCAAAGACAGTTCTTTGCAAGGACAGATCTTTGCAATGGAAGGTCTTAGAAAGTACAGGTCTTTGCAAGGACAGATCTTTACGATGAAATGTCTCTGCAATAACAGGTCTTTGCAAGGACTGATCTTTACGATGAGAGGTCTTTGCACGGACAGGTCTTTGCATGCACAGATCTTTGCAAGGACAGATCTTTGCAATGAAAGGTCTTTGCAAGGACAGGTCTTTGTAAGGACAGATCTTTGCAAGGACTGATCTTTGCAATGAAAGGTCTTTGCAAGGACAGGTCTTTGCAAGGACAGATGTTGCAAGGACAGATCTTTGCAAGGATTGATCTTTACAATGAAAGGTCTTTGCAAGGACAGGTCTTTGCAAGGACTGATCTTTACAATGAAAGGTCTTTGCATGAACAGGTCTTTGCAATGAAAGGTCTTTGAAACGAGAGGTCTTTGATAGGACAGGTCTTTGCAATGACAGTTCTTTGCAAGGAGAGATCTTTACAATGAAAGGTCTTTGCACGGACAGGTCTTTGCAAGCACAGATCTTTGCAAGGACAGATCTTTGCAATGAAAGGTCTTTGCAAGGACAGTGCTTTGCAAGCACAGATCTTTGCAAGGACAGATCTTTGCAATGAAAGGTCTTTGCAAGGACAGTTCTTTGCAAGGACTGATCTTTACAATGAAAGGTCTTTGCACGGAGATGTCTTTGCAATGACAAACCTTTGCAATGAAAAGTCCTTGAAATGAGAGGTCTTTGCATGGACCAGTCTTTGCAAGGACAGATCTTTACAATGACATGTTTTTGCAAGGACAGGTCTTTGAAATGATAGGTCTTCATAAGGACAGGTCTTTGCAATGACATGTCTTTGCAAGGACAGGTCTTTGCAACGAAAGGTCTTTGAAAGGAAAGGTCTTTGCTAGGATAGGTGTTTCCAATGACAGATCTTTGCAATGTCAGCTCTTTGCAATGAAAGGTCTTAGAAAGTACAGGTCTTTGCAAGGACAGATCTTTACGATGAAATGTCTCTGCAATGACAGGTCTTTGCAAGGACTGATCTTTACGATGAGAGGTCTTTGCACGGACAGGTCTTTGCATGCACAGATCTTTGCAAGGACAGATCTTTGCAATGAAAGGTCTTTGCAAGGAAAGGCCTTTGTAAGGATAGATCTTTGCAAGGACTGATCTTTGCAATGAAAGGTCTTTGCAAGGACAGATGTTGCAAGGACAGATGTTGCAAGGACAGATCTTTGCAAGGATTGAAATTAAAATGAAAGGTCTTTCCAAGGACTGATCTTTACAATGAAAGGTCTTTGCATGAACAGGTCTTTGCAAGGATTGATCTTTACAATGAAAGGTCTTTGCAAGGACAGGTCTTTGCAAGGACAGGTCTTTCCAATGAAAGGTCTTTGCAAGGACAGATCTTTGTAAAGACAGGTATTTGCAAGGATAGATCTTTACAATGAAGTGTCTTTGCAAGGACAGGTCTTTGTAATGACAGGTATTTGCAATGTCAGGTCTTTGCAAGGACAGGTCTTTGCAATGACATGGCTTTGCAAGGACAGATCTTTGCAATGAAAGGTCTTTGAAACGAAAGGTCTTTGCTAGGATAGGTGTTTCCAATGACAGGTCTTTGCAATGTCAGCTCTTTGCAAAGAAAGTTCTTTGCAATGAAAGGTCTTAGAAAGTACAGGTCTTTGCAAGGACAGATCTTTACGATGAAATGTCTCTGCAATGACAGGTCTTTGCAAGGACTGATCTTTACGATGAGAGGTCTTTGCACGGACAGGTCTTTGCATGCACAGATCTTTGCAAGGACAGATCTTTGCAATGAAAGGTCTTTGCAAGGACAGGCCTTTGTAAGGACAGATCTTTGCAAGGACTGATCTTTGCAATGAAAGGTCTTTGCAAGGACAGGTCTTTGCAAGGACAGATGTTGCAAGGACAGATCTTTGCAAGGATTGAAATTACAATGAAAGGTCTTTGCAAGGACTGATCTTTACAATGAAAGGTCTTTGCATGGACAGGTCTTTGCAATGAAAGGTCTTTGAAACGAGAGGTCTTTGATAGGACAGGTCTTTGCAATGACAGTTCTTTGCAAGGAGAGATCTTTACAATGAAAGGTCTTTGCAGGGACAGGTCTTTGCAAGCACAGATCTTTGCAAGGACAGATCTTTGCAATGAAAGGTCTTTGCAAGGACAGGTCTTTGCAAGGACAGGCCTTTGCAAGGACAGATCTATACGATGAAAAGTCTCTGCAAGGAAAGGTCTTTGCAAGGACTGATCTTTACAATGAAAGGTCTTTGCACGGAGATGTCTTTGCAATGACAAACCTTTGCAATGAAAAGTCCTTGAAATGAGAGGTCTTTGCATGGACCAGTCTTTGCAAGGACAGATCTTTACAATGACATGTTTTTGCAAGGACAGGTCTTTGCAATGATAGGTCTTCATAAGGAGAGATCTTTGCAATGACATGTCTTTGCAAGGACAGGTCTTTGCAACGAAAGGTCTTTGAAAAGAAAGGTCTTTGCTAGAACAGGTCTATGCAATGACAGGTCTTTAAAATGTCAGCTCTTTGCAAGTACAGTTCTTTACAAGGACAGATCTTTCCCATGAAAGGTCTTTGCAAGGACAGATCTTTGTAAAGACATGTATTTGCAAGGACAGATCTTTACAATGAAGGGTCTTTGCAAGGACAGGTCTTTGTAATGACAGGTATTTGCAATGTCAGGTCTTTGCAAGGACAGGTCTTTGCAATGACATGGCTTTGCAAGGACAGATCTTTGCAATGAAAGGTCTTTGAAACGAAAGGTCTTTGCTAGGATAGGTGTTTCCAATGACAGGTCTTTGCAATGTCAGCTCTTTGCAAAGACAGTTCTTTGCAAGGACAGATCTTTGCAATGAAAGGTCTTAGAAAGTACAGGTCTTTGCAAGGACAGATCTTTACGATGAAATGTCTCTGCAGTAACAGGTCTTTGCAAGGACTGATCTTTACGATGAGAGGTCTTTGCACGAACAGGTCTTTGCATGCACAGATCTTTGCGAGGACAGATCTTTGCAATGAAAGGTCTTTGCAAGGACAGGTCTTTGCAAGGACAGGTCTTTGTAAGGACAGATCTTTGCAAGGACTGATCTTTGCAATGAAAGGTCTTTGCAAGGACAGGTCTTTGCAAGGACAGATGTTGCAAGGACAGATCTTTGCAAGGATTGATCTTTACAATGAAAGGTCTTTGCAAGGACAGGTCTTTGCAAGGACAGGTCTTTGCAAGGACTGATCTTTACAATGAAAGGTCTTTGCATGGACAGGTCTTTGCAATGAAAGGTCTTTGAAACGAGAGGTCTTTGATAGGACAGGTCTTTGCAATGACAGTTCTTTGCAAGGAGAGATCTTTACAATAAAAGGTCTTTGCACGGACAGGTCTTTGCAAGCACAGATCTTTGCAAGGACAGATCTTTGCAATGAAAGTTCTTCGCAAGGACAGGTCTTTGCAAGGACAGGTCTTTGTAAGGACAGATCTATACAATGAAAAGTCTCTGCAAGGAAAGGTCTCTGCAAGGACTGATCTTTACAATGAAAGGTCTTTGCAAGGAGATGTCTTTGCAATGACAAACCTTTGCAATGAAAAGTCTTTGAAATGAGAGGTCTTTGCATGGGCCAGTCTTTGCAATGTCAGCTCTTTGCAAAGACAGTTCTTTGCAAGGACAGATCTTTGCAATGAAAGGTCTTAGAAAGTACAGGTCTTTGCAAGGACAGATCTTTACGATGAAATGTCTCTGCAATGACAGGTCTTTGCAAGAACTGATCTTCATGATGAGAGGTCTTTGCAATGACAGATCTTTGCAATGAAAAGTCTTTGAATTGATAGGTCTTTGCAAGGAGAGATCTTTGCAATGACATGTTTTTGCAAGGACAGGTCTTTGCAATGACCTGTCTTCGCAAGGACAGATCTTTGCAATGACATGTCTTTGCAAGGACAGGTCTTTGCAATGAAAGGTCTTTGAAACGAAAGGTCTTTGCTAGGACAGGTTTATGCAATGACAGGTCTTTGTAATGTCAGCACTTTGCAAGGACAGTTCTTTGCAAGGACAGATCTTTCCAATGAAAGGTCTTTGCAAGGACAGATCTTTGTAAAGACAGGTCTTTGCAAGGACAGATCTTTACAATGAAAGGTCTTTGCAAGGATAGGTCTTTGCATGGACAGGTCTTTGCAATGACAGGTATTTGCAATGACAGGTCTTTGCAATGAATGGTCTTTGAAATGACAGGTTTTTGCAAGGACAAGTCTTTCCAAGGACAGGTCTTTGCAATGACATGTTTATGCAAGGACATGTCTTTGCAATGAAAGGTCTTTGCAATGACAGGTCTTTGCAATGAAAGGTCTTTGCAATGACAGGTCTTTGAAAAGACAAGTCTTTACTGGGACAGGTTTTTGCAATGACAGGTCTTCACAAAGACAGATCTTTGCAATGACATGTTTATGCAAGGACATGTCTTTGCAATGAAAGGTCTTTGCAATGACAGGTCTTTGCAATGAAAGGTCTTTGCAATGACAGGTCTTTGAAAAGACAAGTCTTTACTGGGACAGGTTTTTGCAATGACAGGTCTTCACAAAGACAGATCTTTGCAAACACAGGTCTTTGCACTGCCAAGTCTTTGCAATGAGAGGTCTTTACAAGGGCAAGTCTGCAAGGACAGGCCTTTACAAGGACAGATCTTTGCAAGGACAGGTCTCTGAAAAGACAGGTCTTTGCAAGGACAATTCTGCAAGGACAAGTCTTTACAAGGACAAGTCTTTAAAAGGACAGTTCTTTGAAAGGGCAGGTCTTTGGAAGGGCAAGTCTGCAAGGACAGGCCTTTGCAAGGACAGGTCTTTACAATGAAAGGTCTTTAGAAAGGAAACGTCTTTGCAATGACAGGTCTTCGTAAAGGAATGATCTTCAGAGTTAGATGTCAAGTAAAGGCAGTGTTTTCTGAGGGATATAATGTATGCTCTAACGTATTGAAATGTTGATGCACATGTGATAGTCTAAGTTTTTTTTTGTTTTTTTTTATTTTTCATGCGGTCTTATCAAAAGGTGTTCGATCTAAAAGGCAGTTTTTGGGGATACTGTCTTCAATTTCTCAATGGGTATGGTCAAAATTGAGCTAAAATGATTTACCTTTAAGTGTGGTATTAATTAAGCCACATGACATTTATCTCTCAAGAGTGGCGTATTAATGTATTAAAATACATCCATTTCTCAAAGAATATGGGAGTAATTGGGGTAAAATAGGACCTGTTTCTCAGGGAATGCAGCATTAATTGAGCTAAAATGCCAAAATGACATCTGTCTCTAAAGGAATGTTGAACTAATAGAGTTGTAATTACATCTCTCTGAAGGAGTGTGGCATTAAATGAGATAAACGCATCTGCGCCTCAAGGAGTGAATCAGTAATTGAGCTAAAATGGATCTGTCCCAAGAATAAAAAAGGGAGCTAAAATGAATCTGTCCTCAGAATAGAAAATGGAGCTAAACTGGATCTATCCAGAGAACAGAAAATGGAGCTAAAATGGATCTGTCCTCAGAATAGAAAATAAATAAATCCCTCTTTAGAATAGAAAAACTGAAAAATTTATTTGTCCTCAGAATAGAAAATTAAGCTAAAATGGATCTGTCCTCAGAATAGAAAATGGAGCTAAAATGGATCTGTCCTCAAAAAAGAAAATTGAGCTAAGATGGATCTGTCCTCAGAATAGATAACTGAGCTGAAATAAATCCGTTCTTAGAATATAAAAACGAGCTACAATGGATCTATCCTCAGAATAGAAAATTGAGCTAAAATGGATCTGCCCTGAGGACAGACAATTAAGATAAATTGGATCTGTCCTCAAAAAAAAAAATGAGCTAAAATGGATCTGTCCTGAGAACAGAAAATTAAGCTAAAATAGATCTGTCCTCAGAATAGAAAAAGGGGCTAAAATGGATGTCCTCAGAACAGAAAAACGAGCAAAAATAGATCATGTCCTCGGAATAAAAATGAAATAGCTAAAACGGATCTGTCATAAAAATACATAATTGAGCTAATAAATCCGTCATCAGAATTAAAAAAAAAAAAAAAAAAAAAAAAAACGAGCTAAAATGGATCTGCCCTCCAAATAGAAAATTGAGCTAAGATGGATCTGTCCCTAGAATAGATAATTGAGCTGAAACAAATCCGTCCTTAAAATAGAAAAAAACTAGCTAAAATGATCTGTCCTCTAAATAGAAAATTGAGTTAAAATAAATCCTTCCTTAGAATAGAAATACGAGCTAAAATAGACCTGTCCTCGGAATAAAAATGGAGCTAAAAGGATCCGTCCTCAGAATAGAAAATTGAGCTAGAATGGATCTGTCCTCAAAATAGTAAATAGGGATAGAATATTACCTGTCTTTAATTAGAATAGATAAATATATCATCATAACTATACTAGCAGGCACAAGAACAAACTCGGCCCCTTTCGAAAACTTCTATCCCTGGGGAGACAATTGATCTAAGAGAGCTTAATTTCAGCCTATTGTGTCAGCCAGTTGGGATTTTTCCATAAGGTCAGGAGTTGCATGTAATAAAAAAAAAGACTTTTTAATTTCAAACATACTTCGAAAAGTGGAAACTTTAATCTCTGGGGATGATGGTATATCTCACAGAAATTAATTTTTCTTATCGGAGACAGCCAGGGATTTTGCAAGACTACGGAGAAATGATTATTATTATTATTATTATTATTATTGTTGTTATTGTTGTTGTTGTTGTTGTTATCAGTATCATCATCATCATTAACATTATTGTTATAATTATCATTATTATTATTATCTATATATTAATACGATAGCGTGCGTGTTATTTATTTTTTGTGTTACGCTTTAAAGAAAACGGAAATAATTTCATGGTATACTCTTGAAAATTCACATTAGACTTTGATTACTTAGCCAAAGCACATCTTACATAGTTTTCTCAATTTTGTCTTTAGCACCTGACTTTTATTTTAAATATTAGACAAAAAATTGAGTGCTATCAATTTCCATAAACTAGACTATAAAATTAATCTCCGGCTTTTTCGTTTAACGACTAATCCGTTCTTATTGTAAAATATTTCTTATAATTCTGATCAGCCTTTGCTTCAAATCTTCCAAGACATTACTCAATTTCCCGTCCGTCTATCATATTCAATGACCAAGGACAGACTTTCAATAACGTTGGGATCTACCTACCACAACCTTGCTTTACTCATGGACAACTTTATGTAGCCTTCTCAAGAGCAAGGTCTATGAACAGTGTAAGAGTGAACATTTGTCCTCAGAATAATTCTACTCATGGCCAGAGAAGAGAAACTACCTTCACGATATATATTGTATATAAAGAAGTTTTGTAAATTGTTTCATGTATTGCTCATTTTTAAAAATAAATATACAAGTTAAATCTTATCACATTTTATTCAAACCTGTATAGGTTAGGAACAAGATAATTAGTATTGAAAATATCATTTCGTGTAACTTACACGGGTTCCGCTAATTATTATTATTATTATTATTATTATTATTATTATTATTATCATTATTATTATTATTATTATTATTATTATTATTATTATTATTATTATTATTATTATTATAAATTGTTCCACGAAATTAAATAGGAAGGATATCATCAATAGAGAATCTTATGTAAGTCATATTTCACTGTAGCAGATAGCTTAAAAGCAGTATGACTTTAATCCTGTGCTACAGACGAGTACACACAGTCAGCCTGGAACAGGTAAACACACAATTCAAAAACAATGGTCATAATATAATTAATTAACCGATATGGATATTCATTAACGAAATTACCATTTTGTCCGGTTCCGTGCAAAAGTTAATTTTCATTTTGGATGTTATTAACACTGACATTTATTAAAATACAGCTACAACGGAATAGTCTCGTTTTACGTATCTCTGTATCTAATTTATAGATAACAGCAGTAATATGAAAGAGAATAGAGGCAACTCAGACTTAGATAAGCGAGATTGAACACATTGTGGACGGTGGCAAGTGTCTTAAGAACTTAATCTTATTGGTTATCTTTTTCCTTTTTTTCTCATAACTTCGGTTGTTACCTGTTTAATAATAATAATAATAATAATAATAATAATAATAATAATAATAATAATAATAATAATAAATAATCATAAGTATAATAATAATAAATAAAATGACAATAATTGAAATAATACTAATAGAATACTAATAAAAAAATAATAAAATATTGAATAAGAAAAAAAAATAATATAATAAAATGAAAATAAAAACAAAAATAATAATAATAATAATAATAATAATAATAATAATAATAATATATTGTGTATATCTAGATATTACTCTTGGTAATACACTTCCTAAAATTTGGGATATCCTTTTTCGTAGACTGGTATTGCTTCACACATTTATATGTATTACTAGAGAGAGAGAGAGAGAGAGAGAGAGAGAAAATTAAACTCACAATATCTATCAATTTATTTAAAAAAAATAAGTTACATTTATACCTTTCTTCGGATTTATTGTAACTCAAGATCTACAATTTATAAAATTAGTAAATTACCAAAAAAAAAAAAAAAAAAAAAAAAAAAATCAGCCAGTTTTAACTCCTACAGTCCTTTTACAAAATTAATTGAAGAATAGGAAAGCGAGTAGTTATAATGGAATCAGCTGAATTTTAAGCTAATTAATATCCTTCCTCTCCTACCACATCTCAGCTATGACCGAAGGACGGGTGTCAGCGGCACGTCATGGGCCGACAAAGGTGTTTTCGGCGGGCGGGCCCACTACCTGGCCCACCTGAGTCCCCCCCCCCCCCCCCCCCCGTCATGCTAATCATGAGGGCCAGTATCAAGGACGAGAGACTGTACCGGTGTAGGATCGATTTCCACAATTCGAACTCCAGGGAGACCGGAGTTCGACTTCGGGTTATAGGTAGGTTGGGATATGCCGTCTTTCGTCTAGATTAGGCAGGGAGTTTTATGGGGGGGTGGAGGGGGGGTCAAACTGGTAGGTCATGTTTATAGAAGCCTTGGGTTGAGAATGGGGTGGTAGGTAACTTAAGACAAAGAGGTTTAATATGTGTGTATATCTATGCTTATTTAAATATATATTGCATACATATATAAATATTAATAAATATATATATATATATATATATATATATATATATATATATATATATATATATATATATATATACATACACATATATATATATGTATATATACATACACACATATATATATATATATATATATATATATATATATATATATATATATATATATATATATATACACACACATATATATATATATATATATATATATATATATATATATATATATATATATATATATATATAAAGTACACAAACATGCACATATATGTGTATAAATATGTCTATGTTTTATATATATATATATATATATATATATATATATATATATATATATATATATATATATATACACACGAGTATATATATATATATATATATATATATATATATATATATATATATATATATATATATATATATATACACGAGTATATATATATATATATATATATATATATATATATATATATATATATTAATATATATATATATATATATATATATATATATATATATATATATATATATATATATATATATATATTTATTCGTGGGTGTAGGTGTTCTTACAAGCGCATGTGCCCAACCTTCATCTTTCAATTTCAAACTTCAAACAAGTTGTTTCCCTCCATTTTTTCTCTCCCCAGTTCCACCTGAACGAGTCCAGATCACGTCCCAGTTCTCCCTGGTGAGATTAGGTCAACGAGACGTCGTCTGCACTGCAATAGGAGGTGAGGGATCTCTTACTGCCTCCTGCCTGACTAGTACAGTGGTAACGTGTTTGCCTAACATTTGCATGGCAGCAGATCGATCCCAGCCCGGGACCGTGAGTTTATGCTGTTTACTGGGGAGACCACTGCTGTGGTAGGGCACCACAGTGGGGGGGTTAGGCTTGCTCGGCTGACGTTCTGGTGAGCATCTATTCTGATGGAACTGGAACTGAAACCAGACACCTCTAACATCTTTAATTTAAACTATGTTTTTAGATCCTTTGATGCTTTAGAGAATTATTTAGGAAGGAATTATCTAATGGTTTTAGGAAGTATTTATCTAATGGGTATTTGAATAGGCTAATTAATTTAGGTTTCAGTTTTACTAAAAAAAAAAAAAAAAACGATGCTACCAAAATGATACCAAATTAGATATATCTAATTTAAAATGTTTTATGATCCATTGATTCTTTAATGAATTATTTATGAAGGGATTATTAAATTATTTTAGGAATTATTTTTCTATAAGCTCAGGGACTACATCAGGGAAAATAGCCCAGTGAGAAAAGGAAACAAGGAAAAATAAATTATTCTAAGACGAGTAACAACATTAAAATAAATATTTCCTATATAAACCATAAAAACTTTAACAAAACCAGAAAAAGATAAATAAGATAGAATAGTGTGCTAGAGTCTACCCTCAAGCTGGTAAACTCCAACTCTAATGTTGTTAATGTTTTTAAAATATTTTATTTCAATTGGTCAATACTTCTTATATTGTTTATTTATTTCCTCATTTCATTTCCTCACTGGACTAATTTTCCCGGTTGGCGCTCTTGGGCTAATAGCATCTTGCTTCTCCAACTAGGGCTGTAGCTTAGCTAATAATAATAATAATAATAATAATAATAATAATAATAATAATAATAATAATTAGAAAAAAGTAAATCCATATTTAGATTAATTCATTTTGGATAATCTTGATCCGTCTCTTTATACTCATTCGATTTCTTTCATGTGATCCTGAAATTTCTTCAGCGAATCAAAATCCTTTTGATAAACTTTATGCATAAATCTTATTTAAAGACCTTCGGGATAATCATTTTGAGCTAATCAACAATTTTATTTTCATTATGCAAATCCACTGATAAACTCATAATTTGGATTTATTTCTTCTTTCTAGATTATATTTTGTCATCGTGAAATTTTATCCCAACAAAGCATTTACATAATTTATATTAAACGGATGTTATTTCAGACATTTTAATCAATATTTCGATTTTATAGATGATGGTTAAACGTGATGTAAGCTTCATATGTTCGGCGTTCGGTAAAGTATTTGCTGTAGATATGAATTTACATTGAATGTTTTCTTATCTATACGAGCATATGAATAAACAGACAAACACAGACATTATGTATGTATATATACATACATACATATATATACATATGTGTGCATATATATATATATATATATATATATATATATATATATATATATATATATATATATATATATATATGCATACACACATACACACATATATATATATATGTATATATATATATATATATATATATATATATATATATATATATATATATATATATATATATGTGTGTGTGTGTGTGTGTGTGTGTGTGTGTGTGTTTGTGTGTGTATGTATGCATGAATGTGTGTATATATATATATATATATATATATATATATATATATATATATATATATATATATATATATATATATATATATATATATATATATATATATATATATATATATATATATACTGTAAATATACATAAATATTTATACACATATATATTTATGTGTATAAATATAATGTATAAATATAACTCATGAGTGTAGGTATATTTCATTGAACATTATTTTACCTCAAGTAATTCTAAAAACAATAAAAGAAATCTAATTAACCAACAACAAAAAACAAAACATAAATAAAAAAAAAAATAAAACGATACGTAATCTCAGGAGTTAAAAAAATAGAAAATAAAAATAAAAAAGTCTGTAACATAAAAAACAGCATTAATTTTTTTCAGACAAAAGATTACACTCAATATTGTATTCTTTTTTTTTCCTTCTTGGAAACATAGAATTTCTTAAATAGAAAGAAAATCCCGATAATCTTATTATCTTTACGACCCATGAGTGAGTGTGTGTGTTTTTATTGCCATTTCTGTCCAGTTGGGGTTGAATTATATCTCATGAAGGAGTTACCCTCGCGGTGGAATTTGCTTTTATTATTATTAAATGGATCGGCTATATACACATACATACATACCTAAGTGTATACATCTACATACAGAAGAGCACACGGATGCACTTACAAACATGCGTAAATATCCATACATAGAGAGGCACACACAAAGCGCAAAAATACACATGCGTAAACATCCACACATATAAGGGCCTAAACATCAACAAACATAAATGCTTGAACAACTACTTTCTGAACCGCGCACATATACAATCATACACACAAGTCCCATACATACATCCAAATGTCA
>NC_090753.1:57435711-57443211 GCF_036898095.1 Palaemon carinicauda
GGATCCTTTTTAAGATCCTTTTTTATGATAGCAAATACGTCCGCCGGGGAAATGACAATTCATAATATATATATATAAAAGTCTTCTGCTTAAATGTTACGATAAAAGGGAATTTAAAGAAACTTGCTTCAGCAAAGACGAAACTTCGTCTCGGAGATGGACTTGAAAGGGAATTTCAAGAGACTTGGTTGAAGTAGAGATTCACACATAGTTCAGTTTGAAAATGGCTGTTTAATTTTGGAAGATACTGTGTGAGAGAGAGAGAGAGAGAGAGAGAGAGAGAGAGAGAGAGAGGAGAGAGAGAGAGAGAGACAAACAATCATATATATATATATATATATATATATATATATATAGAGAGAGAGAGAGAGAGAGAGAGAGAGAGAGAGAGAGAGAGAGAGAGAGAGAGAGAGATACTAAGCAGACAAACAAACATACATAGAGAGAAAGATAAATAGACAAACCTCCAGAGAGAGAGAGAGAGAGAGAGGAGAGAGAGAGAGAGAGAGAGAGAGAGAGAGCTTACCCCTCGTGCCATCACTTCACAACAAATAAACAACAAACCTTGTCTTACTCACATGTAACATTCCTGATATAAAGGGCGAAGACTGGCGGCGTGAGATTATTGTTGGTGGCCTGACAGGTGAAGGGCGAATCCAGGTCCTCTCTGGATGCTGGGATCTCCAGCCAGTTGAAGCTGCCGCTCTGTCCCACGGTGCTGTTGGGGTCCACGGCGATTCCCCTCTGCAGCCAGACCACACTGGGCGGTGGTTTACCTGCCTCAAAGGACCTTTCAGGTTATCTGGGATAACGAGTTATGCGTTTCTCTAATATCTATTCACAATTCGCTTTAAGGGCTGAGTCACACTATCGGTCCGGTCCCACTCCGCTCTCGCTCCAGTCACGGTCCGGGAAAATATTGTTACATGAGTTTAAAAGGAAGTATTCACACTTGGGCTCCGGGCCGCTTGCGTGCCGAGCTTATGCTTGTATGGGGTTGGCTATGGACCATGTGATTGTTCAGGTTTTGGGTATGGAGCATATGCCTGTCCAGGGTTGGTTACAGAGCATGTGCTTGTTCAGGTTTGGTATTGAGTATATGATTGTTCGAGGATGGATATGGACCATATGTTTGCTCAGGTTTTGGGTTTGAAGCATATGCTTTTTCAGTGTTGGTTACGGAGCATGTGCTGGTTCATGTTTGGGTGTGGAGCATATACTTGTTAGAGGATGGGTATGGACCATGTGTTTGTTCAGGTTTTTGGCATGGTGCTTATGTTTGTTCAGGGTTGGTTATGGAGCATGTGCTGATTCAGGGTTGGGTGCGGAGCATATGCTTGTTTGAGGATGGGTATGGACCATGTGTTTGTTCAGGTGTTGGGTATGGAGCATATGCTTGGCCAGGGTTAGATACGGAGCATGTGCTAATACAGAGTTGGGTGCGGAGCATATGCTTGTTCAAGGATGGGTATGGGCCATGTGTTTGTTCGGGTTTTAGCATATGCTTGTTCGAGGATGAGTGTGGAGCATATGTTTGTTCAGGTTTTGGGTATGGAGCATATGCTTGTTCAGGGTTGGTTACAGAGCAGGTGCTGATTAGGAGTTGGTTGCGGAGCAAATGCTTGTTTGAGGATGGGTATGGACCATGTGTTTGTTCAGGTGTTGGGTATGGAGCATATGCTTGGCCAGGGTTAGATACGGAGCATGTGCTAATACAGAGTTGGGTGCGGAGCATATGCTTGTTCGAGGATGAGTGTGGAGCATATGTTTGTTCAGGTTTTGGGTATGGAGCATATGCTTGTTCAGGGTTGGTTACAGAGCAGGTGCTGATTAGGAGTTGGTTGCGGAGCAAATGCTTGTTTGAGGATGGGTATGGACCATGTGTTTGTTCAGGCTTTGGGTATGGAGCATATGGTTCTCCAGGGTTGGATACGGAGAAGGTGCTTGTTCAGGGTTGGGTGCGGAGCATATGCTTGTTCGAGGAGGTGTATGGACCATGTGTTTGTTCAGGTTTTGGGTATGGGGCATATGTTTGTCCAGGGTTGGTTACAGAGCATGTGCTTGTGCAGGTTGGGTATGGAGCATATGCTTTTTCAGTGTTGGTTACAGAGCATGTGCTGCTTCCTGTTTGGGTGTGGAGCATATATTTGTTTGAGGATGGGTATGGACCATGTGTTTGTTCAGGTTTTGGGTATGGAGCATATGCTTGTTCAGGGTTGGATACGGAGCATGTGCTAGTACAGAGTTAGGTGCGGAGTATATGGTTGTTCAAGGATGGGGGTGGACCATGTGTTTGTTCAGGTTTTGGGTATGGAGCATATGCTTGTCCAGGGTGCGGAGCATATGCTTGTTCAAGGACAGATGTGGACCATGTGTTTGTTCAGGTTTTGGGTATGGAGCATATGCTTGTCCAGGGTTGGATACGGAGCATGTGCTAGTACAGAGTTGGGTGCGGAGCATTTGCTTGTTCAAGGACGGGTGTGGACCATGTTTTTGTTCAGGTTTTGGGTATGGAGCATATGCTTGTTCAGGGTGCGGAGCATATGCTTGTTCAAGGACAGATGTGGACCATGTGTTTGTTCAGGTTTTGGGTATGGAGCATATGCTTGTCCAGGGTTGGATACGGAGCATGTGCTAGTACAGAGTTGGGTGCGGAGCATTTGCTTGTTCAAGGACGGGTGTGGACCATGTGTTTGTTCAGGTTTTGGGTATGGAGCATATGCTTGTCCAGGGTTGGATACGGAGAAGGTGCTCGTTCAGGGTTGGGTGCGGAGCATGTGCTTGTTCGAGGATGACTGTGGAGCATATGTTTGTTCAGGTTTTGGGTATGGAGCATTTGCTTGTTCAGGGTTGGTTACAGGGTAGGTGCTGATTAGGAGTTGGTTGCAGAGCATATGCTTGTTCGGGGAGGTGTATGGACCATGTGTTTGTTCAGGTTTTGGGTATGGAGCATATACTTGTCCAGGGTTGGTTACAGAGCAGGTTCTGATTAGGAGTTGGATGCGGAGCATATACTTGTTCGAGGATTGGTCTGGACCATGTGTTTGTTCAGGTTTTGGGTATGGAGCATATGCTTGTTCAGTGTTGGTTACGGAGAATGTGCTTGTTCAGGGTTGGGTGAGGAGCATATGCTTGTTCAAGGATGGGTATGGACCATGTGTTTGTTCATGTTTTGGGTATGGAGCATATGCTTGTTTAGAGTTCGTTGCAGAGCATATGCTTGTTAAGGGTTGGGTGCGGAGCATGTGCTTGTTCGAGGATGAGTGTGGACCATATGTTTATTTTGGGTAAGGAGCATATGCTTGTTCAGCCTTTTCTTTTCGATAGTTTGTTTCTGGATGTTCGTGCTTTTTCAGCGAAGTTATGTGGCATCTCAGTTGGTTGTTGATTACACCAACCTTGGTCAGGATTCGACCTAACCTCATACTAGAATTAGCTCATGTTTTCAGGTGTTTATGCTTTTTACAACCAAGTTATATGGCATTTCATTACACCAACCTTGGTCAGGATTCGAGCCAACCTCATACTGGAATTAGTTTATTTTTCCACGTGTTCACGCTTTCTCAACAAAGTTATGTGGGATTCCATTAGGTTGTTAATTACACCAAAGAAATGTTAAATTAGTTCATGTTCATATTCAAGGGTTCATTAATTATTTGAAACTGACAAATTAATTATTAGTAACATCGGGCCATTTTATAGCATACGTACGAATTAAATTATAAATGTATATTGCATTTTCATAAATGTGCTTTGACCCAACTTTATTGCATTAAATTTAATGTTAGTGTAAGATTGGTTGAATGGCAAGGTAAACACCACTGCAATACAGTATGTAATTTTGAAATGTTCTTTCTGCAATATGTAATTCTGAAATTTTCTGTAATATGTAATTTTGAAATGTTTTTTATGTAATATGTAATTTTGACATTTTCTATCTGTGATATTTAATTTTATAATATTCTTTATGTAAGATATAATTCTGAAATGTTCTTTCTGAAATATGCAATTTTGAAATTTTCCTACAGATCTGTTTTTCCAACAAAATTTGCATTCGTTAAATTCGATTGAATTTGAGTATAAATAATTCAGATCAATTGCCTCTGTTATAATAATAAAATGGTTTCATTAGAAAAATTTACAATATAATTGGCTCATTTTTTTATCAAAATATGTTTGTTTCCAATAGAAACTATTCCGTTCGTTAAATTAAAATAAATTTGTACATTAAACAACTCAAAGTAATTAAATTTGTAGTAATTATAAAGCAATTTTGTATTGGAAATAGTAAAAGCTACCGTTAAATTGGAATAAATCGAATGCTTTGAAACTGCATTGACCTGGGAAATTGAGAAAGGTTTCGTTTTAACTTTTGTGAATCTAAATTTGATACCGCCTCTGGACCATCCATTTTGTCTTGACCCAAAATTTATTTCTATTCAAGTTGTGAATATGGTGAAATGTACCAAATTAAACCTCAACTGCATTGTTTAACAAACGCTTCCTCGATTAAGCCTGCATTTTTTTTAGTTTATTTCCTTGCTTCCTCTCCTCACTGGGCTATTTTCTTTCCTGTTGAAGCCCTTGGGCTTATAGCATCGTGCTTTTCCAACTAGGGTTATAGTTTGGCTTGTAATTATGATTGTTTAACAATCGCTTTCTAGATTAAGCATTCTTTTCTTCATCACCTTTCAATCCTTGTGCAACCTTTTACCTTCCCGCTCTTAAAGCCTAGCCATAGTAGAAGGTTGTCCAGGCCACCAGCCACCCGTTGAAATACTACCGCTAGACACTTATGGGGGCTTTTGACTGGCCAGACAGTACTACATTGGATCCTTCTCTCTGATTACGGTTCATTTTGCCTAGACACCGAATATATATATATATATATATATATATATATATATATATATATATATATATATATATTTAGTTTATATATATGTATATATGTGTGTGTGTGTATACACATATTTTTATACATATATACAGTATACACACACATATATATATATATATATATATATATATATATATATATATATATATATATATATATATATATATATATATATATAAATATATATACACATATACACACACACACAGACACACACACACACATATATATATATATATATATATATATATATATATATATATTGTTTCACCCTGTCTCATTGTATCTGTTATTAACGCCGGAATAACATCCGATTATATCAAATGAAGTGGCCATATCATAGCTTTCAACGTCTTGTTTGGGAATCAAATATTTGAGAGAGAGAGAGAGAGAGAGAGAGAGAGAGAGAGAGAGAGAGAGAGAGAATTATTCTTTATAACTACCAATTTTTTGCACTGCGATGATAAATGACTTTATAAATCAGTTGGAAATTGAGTGGCAATTCTGGTATGTCAGTGAACACGAAATGCTTGTATTCCTCATTCTAAAGCATTTATAAGAGTTAACTCTAGTCATGAAAAATCCTGTGTTTTTTTTTAAATGCTATCAAGAAATAAAGCAATTTTGTATAAAGCGTTTTGAATTTATTATATATTCGCTAGAAACCATAGAATAATATCCGAGAATAATATTTTTAACATTTGGACCGTGATCTAGTTTGATTCACCAGCTCAGTCCGGGCAGGGAGGCGTTCAGCCAATCAGAGGCCGCAGAGATTCTGACGTCACAGCCTTCCAGTAACATGGACGGTGTAAACAAACATTGCGTTTCGTGCTCTTTAAAAGACTTCAAAGTTTTTTGGTATTTGTGTGTGGTGTATCTGGTTGTTTCATGTTAAGTTTTTGTGCAACAAGTGTTTTAAGTCTCCATAAAAGCCCTTAATCAAGAAGAACAACGCTATCCCTTCCCAGGTAAAGCATAGTGCTCGATAATGTATGGCCATGTCAGAGTGTCGACTACGATGCAGGAAGTGACGATCTATGATAATATCTGGTTAGTACCGTATTGACATTGAAGTTGGTGACAGCGATTAGATTAACAGATTCTATAACCAATATATCAAGATGTGATGATTCGGGGTTAGCCATGAATTGAAGAACCAAAGAGAAACTTTAAAAACCAACCGTTAAAGTCTCCATTGTCAACGGACTTTGAGTGCCGTAGTGATCCAATGCAAGGACTCAGAGTTACAATTCATGGAAAGAGGAAAAAAAACACGAAAACCAAGAGTTATCATAAAGGAATCATAGCCAAACCAAAGAGGTAAGAAATACATTACAGAAAAGCGAAGAAAGCGAAGGAAATATGAATATTTATCAGTCAAAAATACTTATTTTAACACAACACTTTCGTCAGTTAACTCCTGCATTTGTTTCAACAGCCGATGAAGCCAATTCGTATGTTCTTGGTTGGCATTTGTCCCCTTCAGTGGCCAGAGAAAGTTGTAAGAAGGTCAATGAAATGGCTTTGTGATTTATATCATGCTAACTCCCATGGAACAAAAGCATTTGAGAAACCGAGTAAAGAGACACGGGATTCTCCAATATATTCGAGGAAGAAGAAGAGACTCTGGAGATGTTTGGAAACCACAGCTGGACTTTGGTGAGTACTAAACCTTCCTTCCTAGGTTAGATAGTTAAAATGATTATTGGTCGATGATTAGATAGAATAGGGTACAATGTTCTAGTTGTTTTTTATTGTTTGTTGTGATTTTTATTCTCTGTGCATTTACAAACATCCTGTTATTTACCCTTTTCATTTTTTTTTTTTACGGGCTTCCAACGCAAGAGCCCGTGTAGTACGTACGGTAGGACAATCGAAAACGGACGAACGAATGAACCTGTATTTATTTGACTTTGTTGCTATTTCTTGATCCTGTATTCCAGGATTTTCCTGACTAAATGTTACAGCCTGTCTCGTTTCATCTACAGTTCCCGTTGGTTTTATTTTATGGGATCCTGAGTGGGGGGGGGGGGAGGGTCCGTCAAGAACGTTATTCACAGTAAGTTGAAAGTAAATAATCACCAATAACATAAATATTCGTTGGACGCCACTCATGATTTTAATTGATATTGATGAACATGTCTGTTTATATATATATATATATATATATATATATATATATATATATATATATATTTATATTTATATACATATATATATATATATATATATATATATATATTTATATATATATATATATATATATATATATATATATATATATATGGATAAATATCAACACAACATCGTGTTCAAATAGAAATAAATTTCTACCTCATACTTGGGATCGAATGCTAGCCCCTTCTAATGAAAGGCCAGGTCGAAACCAACCATGCCACGAGAGCCCATAAAAGATATTGGAACCTGACGCTACCCAGCTGTCCGAGGATTTACCTGGTGAGACATCAGTCTCTTACCAGCGAGTTTTACCCGATATCCCGGCCCACCACGTGACACAATTGGTAGTAATTCATTCAAATTACCCCTAATGAGTCAATATGGATAAATATCAACACAACATCGTGTTCAAATAGAAA
>NC_090753.1:57448211-57450711 GCF_036898095.1 Palaemon carinicauda
CAGAGACCTCTTCTTCTTCTTCTTCTTCTTCTTCTTCCTCTTCTTCTTCTTCTTCTTCTTCTTCTTCTTCTTCTTCTTCTTCTTCTTCTTCTTCCTCAGAGAGAAAGGATTCTTCTTCATCTTCTTCTTCTTCTTCTTCTTCTTCTTCTTCAACATTTCTAAAGAATATATTTTTTCATATAAATAAAAGTAAAACTAAACCAAAGACATGTATATTGGGAGAATGAAACCATTATTTTACATCGCTATAAGTGATAAAATTGACCAAAAAAGTAATTTTTTCGATAGTGAAACAAAATGTATATTGCTAACATTAAACTTCCGTTAATACAAACTTTTTATTCATATCAAAAAGAGAAATGGTTTCAAGACCTTCAAGTAGGAATCGTTTAAACTTTTCCACTTGTCCAGAAAGACTTTCAAGATTTTTTTGAGGCTGACAATAAAAAATCGTTCAAAGGGAATATCTCATCTTGGTGTGAATTGGGAAGTTTTCTATTGGCTTTGAAAGACGCAAATTTTTTAACTTTTCCAAAATCTTTTGTGTTTGTTGCGACGAATCTTCCTCTTGATAAAGTATTTCAGTCTTGATATCAAAGTTAACGATCATTTATTAAGGTAAATTCTCTCTCTCTCTCTCTCTCTCTCTCTCTCTCTCTCTCTCTCTCTCTCTCTCTCCTCTCTCTCTCTCTCTCTCTCTCTCTCTCTCTCTCTCTCTCTTAAATGAGTATTGATTCCGATGTGGTAATTAGGAGCAAAGATCTGTTTATGGATTATCATATTTATTAATGAATATTGACTTTAATTATTATAACTTTTATATAGTAATTTATGATCATATATCATACATTTAACGATCGTCTTCCCTACAGTATTTATATCAACCGCTGCTGAAAAGCTAATCTTAAAAAAAACAACTGCGATTTAATCTCTTGAGAAAGGAATAAATCTTAGCTTTATAATATGTAATAATTTGTAATAATCAGTTGGCAGAAAAGTCTACTTAATTTGACCTCTGATATCAGCTCAGAAATCCTTTGGAATATTGACCTTAAATTGGAATTAGAAGCTTGGTCATCTATGACGTCATATTGTCTCGATTCATCACAATAGTGACAAATGGTTTGGCCAGATTCTACAAAGATAGGAGAGAAATTATTTTATAATAGGTTTACCCCCCCCCCCCAAAAAAAAAAGAATCCCTTGCCTAAGCGAGCGCCATTCTTTGGAATGCTAAGGAGAGAAGTGTATTCACTTCACGTGTTTACACAGAAGGCTCATTAGCAGGGAGTCGAGCCCCTTACTTACATTACACCATTCAATCCTTTCTTGCAGTCACTCGTGCATTTACTTGATATTAAAGTACTTTCTTTCCCATAGGTCTATCATAAACTTATCATGCATACAGTTGTCTAAGGCCTTTCTTCTATTTAGCATCTGAATCATATTGCTTTTTCAATTGCTTCTTCTTGTTTCTTTTCTCCACATCGCTGGTCCATCTGAAAATTCTTATATGCATCGTTTCGATGATCTTAATAGGTTTTCCAGTACATCTTTTTCTTATATATATATATATATATATATATATATATATATATATATATATATATATATATGTATATATATATATATATATATATATATATATATGTATGTATGTATGTATGTATGTCTGTTGCATGTGTGTGCTTTATATATATTTGTATTGATACACACACACACACACATATATATATATATATATATATATATATATATATATATATATATATATATTTATATATATACATATATATCCATATATATGTATATATATACACATACCTGATGGTTTACCGCACACAAAGAAAAACAAGGAAGCTTAAATCCCCCATAAATCAAATAATAAAATCCCCCAAAGTGTAAATAAATCCCCCGGAATCCTCTCCAAAGAAATCCCTACAAACCACTCCTGAAAGTAAGAGCCCATAATGTCGGAGTAATTTCCTGGAGACGGAGATCTGAAAGGAGGCGCCGCCCTTGGAAGGATCACATCTAGTTTCCTGAAGTGATGCCTCAATACTGTCGACCTCTCAGGCACCTTCGGGACACTTGCCGTAGGAGTCCTAAGTCCTACAGTAATGCCAGGTGGAGGAGCTAGTTTTTAGTCCTCTTCGCTACGGTTTATTCTATGTCTTTCATCTCAGAAGTTTTTTTTAGGCGTCCCTAATTCATAACAAATATAAAATACAATTTATTTCATGTTTTTTTATTTCTGAAGTTGTTTTGAGCCTTTCTTGATTCATAGCAAATACAAAATACAATTTCTTTCATGTTTTTATCTCTGAAATTGTTTTGACGCTTTCTTAAATACAAGATAGAATTTCGTTTACATTTCTTAACTTTGAAATTTTCAGTATGTTGTTTTCTATAGTGAATTGTTTCCTCCTCGGGAATAATCAAATTGGTGTTTGCAAAGGAATGTAGTACAGCTAGATACAAGCTCTTTGTCCTTTGTGGA
>NC_090753.1:57455711-57458211 GCF_036898095.1 Palaemon carinicauda
TATTTTAATGGTTTGGGTACACTAGCTAGAAATATTTACCTTTCAGGTACGGCACAACATTGCCTGAAATGATATTCTTTGAGCAGAAGTATTTCACGAAACCCAGTAAATCCCAGACCCACATTTCTCCCTGAACCTCAACGTAAAAGATTCTACCATGAATGCCTCCACCTCTCTCTCTCTCTCTCTCTCTCTCTCTCTCTCTCTCTCTCTCTCTCTCTCTCTCTCTCTCTCTTTGAAGATGCATTCATGTATCTTTCAAGTGCTCTACATCTCCCCTCTCCCCTCCCCCCCCCCCCTCCTGGGTCTCTTCCCCACTGTCTCTTTCCCCCTTTTCCCGTTTTTTCATGATGTTTGGTACTCGGTCCCTTCGCGGTTAAATTGCAACTTCTTTGTGAAGAGGTTCTTTTGGGAGGAGTGATAGAATAGGCCACTTTACGGGCTGCATATAGCTCTCTCTCTCTCTCTCTCTCTCTCTCTCTCTCTCTCTCTCTCTCTCTCTCTCTCTCTCTCTGGGAATCCTATAAGGTTGGAACGATTGGTGAGAGAAACGGATTGAAAGAACTCATATTGACAAACAAATTTGCTTGATAATTCATTTAAGAATTGCAACAGTTTTGGTAATGTGAGCAATACTATTAGTTCAGTTCAAGCGGAATATTTTGGCACAAGAAAAGGTAGGCCATGAATTACACAAACCTTTTATTTCAAAGACCAGGAGGTCTTTTGTATTCTTTTGACTTCACACATTACATACACACAAACTTCTCCACTCATTGTCTCCCACTTCACGCTTCATAGTCTCAGCCATGTGGTTCTGAGTCTTCCAACTCTTTTTGAGCCCAGTTAAACATTGGTGATCTAATCTCTCTTGGGAAGTGCGAAGAGCATGCCCAAACCCTCTCCATATACCCGTCACCATGATCTCATTCACATATGGCACTCGAGTAATATCTCTTATAGTTTTATTTCTAATCCTGTCTTGCCATTTAACTCCCAATATTCTTCTGAGGGCTTTGCTCTGAAATCGGCTAAATATATTGGAGATTGTTTCATGTATAGATATATATATATATATATATATATATATATATATATATATATATATATATATATATATATATATATATGGGTGCGTGTGTTTGCTTTTTTACTTGTGTATGTATAACCTATACCAAATACATGATGAGATGATGGTACTGAAAGTCTAATTACATAGAGTTAAAAAGGGGACAGAACCTTGAAATGATATTTTCCTCTTTATATATATATATATGTGTGTGTGTGTGTGTGTGTGTGTGTGTGTGTGTATATATTCCTTTATGCATTTACATATTTTTTTCCCATCCTATAATGGCTTCCTTTCATAATTGCCCAACTTTGATGTAACCACTTTATTTATTAATAGATTTTATTTATTCATTCATATATTTGTTTGTTTATTTGTTTCATTTACATACCTATTTAGCACTTTTCGAAATTCTTTGAACACCGTCGTTTAGTTTGGTATTCAATTAGTACATTTTTATTCTATATATTTTATATATTTGTATATTTTATTTATTGAGAAGCAAATAATGTTTTATTGTTGTAGAACACAAAAATACTCCAAAATATATTTTTGTATTCCTTTACTTATCTGAAGGGATTGTGGTGGCCGATGTGGTAACGTCCCTGACTGGTGAACACCAGACCCGCTTAAACTAGTTAGTTCCTTTGGTCGTTGCAACCTCACTATCCTTATGAGCTAAGGATGGAGAGTTTTGGGGATCCTATGGGTCTATGTGCTGAGTCATCAGCATCCATTGCTTGGCCCTCCTTGGTCCTAGCTTAGATGGAGAGGGGGCTTGTGCGCTGATTATATGGATATATGGTCAGTCTCTCGGCCCTTGTTCTGCTCTATGGGACAATGTCACTGTCCCTTTCCTCTGCCATTCATGAGCGACATTTAAACCTTTAAAGGCACTGTTCCATCCCTTATTTGTTACTTAGTTTTTAAGTTTTTCTTATAACTATCACTATTATTTTCCTTCCATTTTTAACAAATAATTATGAAAAAAAATAGCTTTTGTTGTTGCAAATACACGAAAATATCAAGAAAACAGCATTTATTTATTCCTAATACACTAACACGCTCATTCTTTTTTCTCTTATTTGTTATTAACTAACAAAAACTAAAAAAAAAAAAAAGAATTTGTTGTTGCATATACATGAAAAAAGTAAATAAGGTCCCATTCAAGGGGAAGTAACTAAAAAGACAAGACAGTGGATATTCCCCTGCCCTTTTAAGATAAAGTTAAGGAGAATCTTTGGGTAGCAATAAATTGCTGTAGATGGAATACCTCTGGCCTAGAGAGGTCTCCATACCCCTGTCACAGCGAAGCTGAGTATACGTTAAACATACCGAGACTAGGTAGCACGAATTTTGCCTTGGGTGGTGGGGATTGGGGTGGAATTCAGATAGCTGTATTCATTTCATTTTATTTCCTGAGCCCGTCAC